>NC_044055.1:18476374-18544201 GCF_902167405.1 Gadus morhua | reverse complement strand
TCTCTCTCTCTCTCTCTCTCTCTCTCTCTCTCCCCCCCTCTCTCTCTCTCTCTCTCTCTCTCTCTCTCTCTCTCTCTCTCTCTCTCTCTCTCTCTCTCTCTCTCTCTCTCTCTCTCCCTCTCTCTCTCCTCCCCCCCGCTCCCTCTCTGGCGGGATCCCCGTGGAGCTGGGTCTGTGGCGTCTAGCTGCTGATCTGGTGCATACCAGAGGAATCCTTTCTCACCCAGGGAGCAAGCGTCGGGGCTTTGCACCCCCATGAGACCTAATCCCCGGAACAACTTGGAAACAGACACACCCTCGGGAGCTGCCACTGGTGCTGCCATTTCACCCCTCCACTTCCACTCGATGGATGGATGTGTGTGTGTGTGTGTGTGTGTGTGTGTGTGTGTATGTGGGCAAGTGTGTGTGTTTGGAAAGCGTTTGTTTTTCTATCATTCATGAGTTTCATTGGTTGCCCTCCCCCATACTCTGGATTCAGTCTGTGATCGGCACTTCGGTTCTGGTTATTGATGCGGATCTTGGCTCATGTTTACCTTGGCTTTCATGAAGAATCTCGTCCCCCCCCCCCTCCCCCCACGCTCTCTCTCTCTCTCTCTCTCTCTCTCTCTCTCTCTCTCTCTCTCTCTCTCTCTCTCTCCCTCACTTTCTCCCTCACCTTCTCTCTCTCTCTCTCTCTCTCTCTCTCTCTCTCTCTCTCTCTCTCTCTCTCTCTCTCTCTCCCTCACTCTCTCCCTCACCTTCTCTCTCTCTCTCTCTCTCTCTCTCTCTCTCTCTCTCTCTCTCTCTCTCTCTCCCTCACCCTCTCTCTCTCTCTCTCTCTCTCTCTCTCTCTCTCTCTCTCTCCTCTCTCTCTCTCTCTCTCTCTCTCTCTCTCTCACCCTCTCTCTCTCTCCTTCCCCCTCCACCTCGTTCTGTCGTTCCCTCCACTGCGTTTTTCAGACATTTTCACGACGTCTCTTCTCACGCGAGCGTTTTCTTTCCCCCGCAGCTGTTCGCGATGTATCACTGACGAGACCTCCTACAACCCCCTCTGACACTAGAACCCCTAAAAAACACAGCCCACTGAAGAAACACACACACACGCGCACACACACACACGCACACACACACACACGCACACACACACATTGGCCGAACAAATACGTACGCACATGCGCCCCGATTGTTTCACACTTATTCCACACACACATGTAGGGTGAGAGGGGAGAGGGGGGGCATCCCATACACACACACAAACCCACACATTCACACACACACTCACACACACACAAACACACACACACACATGCATATACACACACACTCGCCCTTGTTCCCACGTCCCCTTTGGCCCCGCAAGGACACGGTAAATCAAGAGAGAGCGAGAGAGATAATGTGTGTGTGTGAGAGAGAGAGGGAGCGAGAGAGAATGGCCAATAAGAAGCCTTTGCCCAGATATTCGACTACACACGTCTGTTTTTCTCCTCAAACTGCACGCACTGTTACTAAATCCATCCACAAAATGGCAGCTTTATTCATTTTGCTCTACACGTTTTTTGGGTTGGTGAAAGTCAAAGAGTCTGTTCGTATTGTGGATTTAAATTTAAAACAAGATAAAAGAAACACACAGAAACATGTGTGCTGGAATGTTCACTGTGCTTTAGATCAGATCGGAGCATGAATACCCTCTCCAAAGCTGACATCATATGACACTATTATTCTCGGATTTATATCTGTCTATTTGAGCACACAGATATAAATTCTCTCAAATGACGTTCAAAAAAGACTGAACACACAGACTTTACCTCAAAATCCAAATCCCTTGGATGAACGAATATCCTGCTCTACTCTTGTCTATCGTGCAGTTATCTCACCATTGCCCCCCCCCCCCCCCCCCCCCCTCCTCTCACCAGGTGATGGGACTGATCAACCCAGGGGGAGTGCCTCACCAGCCCCAGGGCGACTTCGCCATCTCCCCGCTGACCGGGGGCCTGGAGCCCAACGGCGGCATGGCGGCCAGCTGCCACGGCGCCCAGCGGCTGGAGGCCCTGCCGGCCCTCAGCAGCATGCCCACGCTGCCGGGCTCCCAGTCCTACTGCACGCCGGGCTACAGCTCCACGCCCTACCACGCCGTGGACCACCACGCGTCCTACCAGTACGGCCAGTACAGCCAGAGCAAGGTGAGCCCCCACACCCCCTCCCCGTCCCCGTGGGAATGAAGCCAATCCACAATCAGGGCTTTTGATTGGTTTATTTGGTGATGGCTCCGCCCCCCCCCCCCCCCCCCCCCACCCCAGCTTGTGCTTAGGTTGGTCTTCTTGTTTTTTTTCATCCTCTCTGACCTTTCGTGACCCTGGCGTTAATTGCGAGGGTCTGGGATGCTGATGAGATGGCACAGTAAGGCCGCCTGGCATTACATGCGGGTTAGCGGGCCGCTAGGCTAGCGTGCCCGAGCTAGCCCGTTTAGATCAGCATTACCCCCCCCCCCCCCCCCCCCCCCCGTGCGCACACGTGCCCCTTCGTGACCCCGTGTGATGAGCCACGGCCCATGAAACCGCGGGCCGCCTCACCTAGCCATGTAATGACCCCCGATGTAACGGAGATACCCAGCCCCCAGAATCAGAAGGAGCCACTTCACCAAAGCATGTTTGACAGGAGTGAAGGAGCGGGGGGGCGGGGGGGTTGATGTACGGAGGGGGGGGTGTGGAGGGGGGATGGAGGGAGAACAGAGGGGCGGGGTTGCGTCTGAACGGCCCACAGAGTGGTGACATCTTGATGTCATTAATTTGTCGAGTCCAGGCAAAAAACCCCTGAGCAGCTCGGGGGGAAGTGTGTGTGCGGGCGTGTGTGTGTGTGTTTGTGTGTATGTGTGCGTAGTTGTGCGTGTCCATATGTGTGCATATGGGTGTGTGTTGTGTGTGTGTGTGTGTGTGTGTGTGTGTGTGTGTGTGTGTGTGTGTGTGTGTGTGTGTGTGTGTGTGTGTGTGTGTGTGTGTGTCTGTGTGTGTGTGTGTGTGTCTGTGTGTGCACGTGTCTGTTGAAGTGGGGGTAAAGGACTCCTTAACAGGCAGCGATTATGGCCCTTGGCAGGCCGGGATTAGAACCATGTGTCCTGGTGGGGGTCAGACGTAGAGTTAGTGCTGATCAGTGGAGTAGAGACACACAGGACCACAACACACTGACTCTGACCCAGCCTCAGATATAGATTACACATCCTTCTCTGGCGCTATCAGGCCTGCCACCCACCCCCTCTCTCTCTCTCTCTCTCTCTCTCTCTCTCTCTCTCTCTCTCTCTCTCTCTCTCTTCCCTCAGTCTCTGTCTCTCTCTGTCTCTTTCTCCATCTGTCTCTCTATATCTCTGTCTTTGTCTCTCTCTCTCTCTCTCTCTCTCTCTCTCTCTCTCTCTCTCTCTCTCTCTCTCTCTCTCTCTCTCTCTCTCTCCATCTGTCTCTCTATATCTCTGTCTATGTCTGTCTCCCTCTCCCTCTCTCTCCCCTGTCCATCCCCCTGCCTCAATCAATGAACCGCCTCAAAACCACGACCGCCACTGATCGACCAATCAGAAGTCATTTTCGTCAACATCACGTCCCCATGACGTCCACCCAATCCCAGCGGCTGGTGAAACTCTCCCTTGTGAAAACATACTGACCGGTATCCCTTTCTGTGCTCCTCAGGTACCCTTCATCATCTGAACGCCCACCCCCATGGAGACCACCACCACCACCACCTCCACCACCTCCACCACCCACCCCCGCCTTCACGAGCCCCTGGGTGAAGGGCGTCTCGGACCCGACCGCTGCACCCTACCACCTTTGGGACAAACCTTAGTACAAAGCACCACCCGTCACCCTCGCTGTTTCACCACCCCCTGCAAGGAGAGCGGAGGATATTGGTCAGGGGGGGCTGAGCATGTGGACAGAATAGAGGAGTCGATGGCCAAGGAGGAGGAGGAGGAGGAGGAGGAGGAGGAGGAGGTTGAGGTTGCTGCCTGGAATAATCAGGGGCGGCGGTGGAGCCACCCTCTCCGGTTACCTGGCACCCGCTCTGCTCACGCTCCCCGCGTCACGCTCACAGGGCTGTGAGCCAGCGCGCCTGGCTCTCTCTCTCTCTCTCTCTCTCTCTCTCGGTCTCCTCCATCGGGGGTCGACGAGGGGAACAGGGGCGTGGACGGTGGGCCGGGGGGAGGAGGGGGTGCTGGAGGACGGGGGGGTCCCTCACACGGCATCAACCATCAGGATTTCTGTATTTAATGTCGTACTTTTTATAATCCGCGGCAGAGACACAAACGGGAACGAACTTCTGTGCGGGCCGCCCCTCGCTCGCCCCCTCGCTCGCCCCTCGCCGGAGACGGGGCCAAGGAGTGTTCGTATTTATGCCGGATCCATTCCTGCGGAAGGACCCGCGATCGCTGTTCCTCCTGGGGAGCCGGTCGCCTGTTGGGAAAATGACATGTACTTCACCCACTACATTGCCCTTGTTATGTTGTCTTTTCTTTCTGCGTTGACATAGTTTTGAGTGTTTGATCGTCCAGGGGAGCCCTCGTAGCGTAGCGTCGAACCACACCACAAACCAGCGGCAGAGCCCAAAGTGCAATACACTCATACCTCATGTGATGTACATTGACTTGATCTCACTCATAACAATTCCAAATGTATAAATATATATAAATATATGTAATCTCTTTAAATGTCTTTGCATTTGGAATTTGCTTAAATTGATTGCCGACACTAAGGGACTGCTCATCAGCGAATATGATTACAAAAGTGATATCAATAAGCAACAAAAAATAGGTTTTGCTAGTGACGGCGTTACACAGAGCTGAGAGTAAATATTACTTTTTTTCATTTTTTTTCTGAATTTGTAAAATTATCAATTCATTAGTTCCATGTTTTATTTATTGTGTGTTATTCAAACATTTCCTTTACCCTTGTGTTCATTATGTAAGCACTCTGTGGCTTAAGTAGTCTTAAAACAATGATTATTTTTTCATTATCTCTCTCAACTTTGTATCCTTTTCATTTACAGCTGAGTCAAATGCTTTTAATGTAATGTTTTTTTGTAAAATACAGCACTATTTACTATTTATAATAAACTATATAAAAATATTACTGGTGTGCGTTTGTTTCATTATTGGGAAATATCTGGTAATGTTGGCTTGTGCTGGGATTTTTTTTTACATTCTGCAGTACTGCAGTTGACTCAATAATTGACGTCATTCACATTAAACCACAAGTCCAATTATTTACATTTAACTTATTTTTTACACCATATCAATTTATTTTCCGTGTCTCATGATTTCTTCGCATCCAATTCAAGAAGAAAAACGTCTTATTTTTCTAACAATCCTGCGGCCTGTAGAAGCAATGACACTGCACTTTCCACCTCTCCCCCAGCCCCCCCCCCCCCCCTCTCTCACACACAGACACTCATAAAACACACATTAAATCATAAATAAATCCCCCTTTCATAAACACGCCTTCCGGGGCCGCATTCCGGCTCCCTGGGGACTCCCTGCTGGGATGATGAGGGAAGCAGAGGGTGGTGTGAACTATACACACACGTTGATGGTGGCTGCTGGTAGTGCTGGCCGTTGTTATGGGCGCTGCTGCTGGTATGGGGTTTTAAGGTGGAGCTGGTGGTGCTGGTCGAGGTGGGGGTGGTGGTGGTGGTGGTGGTTGGGGTGGAGGGCAGTAGTTGTGGCGCAGCTGGTGATGGAGGTGGAAGGTGGGGGAGGGGGGAGGTGCGCGACCTGCTGGGTGATTAGCCTCTCCTTGACCGCTGCTCTTCAGGGTCCAGAAGGCCTCCAGCAGAAGGGCCTGAGCCAGACCCCAGCTCCCCCTACAGCAGAACCACACAAATAGAATGGACATCCTACCTGCCAGGCCTTCTTACCCCCTCTACCCTTCCTGCCCTCTCTACCCTTCCTGCCCTCTCTACCCTCTCTGCTCTCTCCTTCCGTCCTCCTTTCCCTCTCTCCCCTCTGTCCCCCCCCCCCCCCCCCCCCCCCCCCCCCTCCCTCCCCTCCACAGTTATTGATATAGCACTGGCTGGGGTTTTATCACTCCTTTTATCACTCTTTCTTTCTTCTCCTTTTTTTTCTGTCCGAGGATCAGGTGCCAACAGTTGTTCATGTCAGTCATTCCTATGTATATATAAATTATATGCGTGTGTGTGTGAGTGTGTGCATGCCTGCTTGTGTGTGTGTGTGTGTGTGTGTGTGTGTGTGTGTGTGTGTGTGTGTGTGTGTGTGCGCGCGTGTGTGTGTGTTTGTGTGCGTGCAGTAATGTAATAACATATACCTGATGAAGGAAAATGTTTGATGCAGATTCTCTGTGTTTCATTACTGTGTTGATATATTGTGTGTGTGTGTGTGTGTGTGTTTGTGTGTTTGTGTGTGTGTGTGTGTGTGTGTGTGTGTATGTGTTTTTGTGTGTGTGTACGGGTGTGTATGTGAGTGTGTGTGTGCATGCGTGTGTGTGTACGTGAGTGTGTGTGTGTGTTTGTGCGTTGTGGCTTGGATGTGTTTGTGCGTGCGCGCTTGTTTTATGTGTCCTGTATGACAAACGATAAGATCAAGGCAAAGATCGCATTTCGCTATTTTCTCAGTACTCTGTAAACCTTTTCTTCGTTTTTGTTTTCCTTCATTTTTTTTTTTTTTTTTACAAGGGCTCAACTTGTACGACACAATGAGTGTAAAAACCAAAGGAGCTGCGTCGGAATGGTGTGTCAGTCAAGCAGAAACACACTGGAGACAACTTAACCTCTGACCCTAACACTCTTTGAAATGAGTAGACTACTTGACCAGAGCTGACAACAACCCCCACGGCCCGCAGCCCCCCAAAGCACCACATAGAAAGTGACGGAAGGGGCTCATTACAGAGGAGGGGGACCAGAAGATGGTTCCACAAAAATAAATAGACTCAAGAGGCCATCGCTCCGTTTATCTGTGAATCGCGATGTAATGCTCTAGCAATATTTTCTTTGACCCGCTTAAAAATCCATTTACCCCACTCCCATTGTAAGATTGTATTCTTATATTATCTTATATTTTCATATTCACACTATCACTTCCCGATAATAATAGTCCACGGACAGTGTATTAGCACGGATACTTTCCTCCAACATAACAACAGTTGCCCTCCAATAAGGGGCGAGCTTATGGAGTGTTCTCTATCTGGGAAATGTGGGCCTTATCGAGAGTGGCTGGGTGACTCACGGCATGCCTTTCCTAAAGTAGTGCCGCGACCCAGCGAGCGCCCCCTCGGTCTCCCCTCTGTCTCCCCGCGCCCGGCTTCATTCCGCCTGCTGCCAGCGAATCGTGTTGTCGAAGAACTATAGTGTTTATATAAATCTATAGCGTTTCGTACTTTGGTTTTCGCACGATATCTCGCCAGATGAGTCGGATGAACCGGACGCTCTTGCTCTCCCTGATCTCCAAATGCCAGCAGCTGCTTCTGACCGACATGATGGCAGGCAGCGCCAAGGACAACCAAACCAGCGCCACCGACATTCGCAGTGTTCCCTCAGGGAGCCTGGCGAACACCACCACCACCACCACCACCAGCGCCGCCGCCGCCGCCAGCGCCAACTTCGACCAGAGGAAGTCCTACGACAACGCCTACTTCTACATCCTGTTCGTCATGTTGTTCTACTTTTTACTGGCGGGCATGCTGTTCAAGAACTTCCTGCGCAGCGACAAGAAGGACCCCTACGCCGAGTTCATGGGCTCCGAGCCGGCCTCCACCGCCGGCCCCGGCAAATTCAACCCAGGCCTCGCGTCGGAGAGGCTCGACTTTGAAGAGGAGAGCAGCCTGTGTTGAGCGGACCGCCTGAACACTGAAGAGAGAGAGAGGGGGCGAGAGAGAGAGAGAGAGAGAGAGAGAGAGAGAGAGAGAGAGAGAGAGAGAGAGAGAGAGAGAGAGAGGGAGAGAGAGAGGGAGAGAGAAGAGAGAGAGAGAGAGAGAGAGAGTATATATGAGCAGTGGTAGGGGGGATTGTTTTGACAGTCACCAAACCAGGAGAAACTACAATTTCTAAAATCAATGCCGACTGCTCCGGGTGGACCTGCTAATGATTTCCGAAATAAAGTAGGTTCTTTACTCTGCCCTCTCCCCCTCTTTCTCTCCACTCTCGCTCTCTCCCCTCTCTCTTTTCCTTCTCTCTCTCTCTCTCTCTCTCTCTCTCTCTCTCTCTCTCTCTCTCTCTCTCTCTCTCTCTCTCTCTCTCTCTCTCTCTCTCTCTCTCTCTCTCCCTCTCCCCCCCTCTCTCTTTCTCTCTATTCCCCCCCCCCAAAGCATTCCATCCGACAATCAGAACCCTACGCACAGAATAGGCGGGCAGGCGTGGCCAGCAGGGTGGAGGTGGGGGAGGGTGGGGGAGGGGGGTGATGAAGATCCAGCTGAGCGATGGAAACGGGGCGGGGGGGGTGGGGAGTCGGGGGGGAGTTTGGGTCACTGGCGGGACGGAGTCCCATCCTGTGAGGCCCAATCAAGATCAATAACACTTGTGGTCTCCGAACATCGCGCACACCACAGGGGGGGGTGGGGGGGGGGGGGGAGGGTACCTCGACAGAGCGAGGGTGTGGACAGCTAGGACAGTACACATGTGTATGTGCTTGTGTGACGTGTATGTGCGTGTGTCTGTATTTGTGTGTGTGTGTGTGTGTGTGTGTGTGTGTGGGGGGGGGGGGGTATGATGTGTGTGTGTGCTTGTTGATGTGTGTCTGTGTGTGTGTGTGTCCGTGCGCGTGTGTGTGTGCACGTGTTTTGTGTGCATGGGTATGTGTGTGTATTTTGCCATTGTCTTCTAAGATATTTTACACTTTTACTGAATGCATGCATGTGCAGGCTTCATCCAACGTTTTATCTAATAATGTTTGTCGTTTCATATCTTTTGCCCGTGATTCATTTTTATTGTAAAAAAAAAAAAGAACAACGTATTTAAAAAAACGTGAAAGGTCACTTTCAAACGCTGTTGAGCCTAATTAGAGCCATGGCTTCATGAAATAGCCACTTGGTCCGAGGAGCCGTATAGAGAGGCGCATTCCTCCGCCATTACATTGTAACTGATCTTTAGAAAGTCCGTCCAGTGCTACAGGGCTGCTTTGAATCCAACCTCCCCCTGACCCCATATGATCTGAGTTTACAAACTTGACGAAACACGAACCCAAGACTTTATCAGTCTGTCGAATTAACTTGGATTGCGCAGCGGGATTGTGGAGATTGGGTTAAAGAAAACACACGCTTCTGATTTGCACCGCGCGCATATAGTTGACAGAGACGCAGGACTATATGTCCATTCAACAGGTAGGCCTACGTTTCTATATGAGGGTCTCTGGGTAGAGAGCTCAACATTCATTTGCGTTTTTGCATGCATTTATAGCCTCACAGCGATGTGAATCTAGGGGGGGATCAAAAGGTGCTGCCAGACTGCTTGTCTAATTTGATCTATCCGCTATACCGGTCCCCCGGGCGAGCCACTCTCTGTTTCCTCTCCTTCCCTGATAATTTAATTTTTGTCTCATCCTCTTGCCTTTGAGTGCCGGGGTCAACACGTGTGCGGCGGCAACACTACGCCTGTGTTGTAGGCATCCGTGCTCTGTACGCTCTAGAGAAAGCATCCGGGTGGTGGAACTAAGGGGCCTTTACCTATTTTAGCAACATTGGAACCAACAGAAAAATGTAAATTAATTACATTAATAATACATATAAATAGGCCTATTGTATCGAATAAACACCAGATATATTTTTTCTTCAATTTAAAAACCAATTCACAATGTTAAAATTGTTGTCTTAATTTCTGTTACTGCAGGGTGCATGTAAAACATTTATTAAATTTTCTATAGGATCTATTATTTTACAGAGAAGATATAGCATCATGAAAGACGCACGCGCATGCACACACGCACGCACATGTTTCCACCTGCAAACACTACAGGAAAATGCAAAAGGAAACAATCTTCATACAGATCCTTAAAGATCAATTCACGTTAAGATGAAGGAATATATTTGTAATACTTTTAATACTAACTCCACCCTACTTTTCCATTCACTTTTTTTGTTGACCTATTGGCGTCGGCAAAAGCCGACGTCTTGAGACTCAGAACAAATCAATGAAATAGGTTTACGCTTCATAGCGGAAATTGTGAATGTGCGCCATCTGCAGGTGTAGAAGCGTTGATACTCAATATTGCAACTGATCAAAACTGAAGGATGACATGCGTTTTCCAAAGCTTTTCTATTGACATTAGAAAATTTCATCAACAACAACAAAAACAACAGATTTATATATTTTTGTTCATCACCAAAATCACAATAATTATGTATTTGCTTAGGGGCACACACGACGGGTCCGTGCCCTGGGCCCTAAACGCTCATAATTCGTGCAAAGGCCCAATACAGGCTATAAATAGATACTTGCATGACTCGTGTTTGGGGCTTGTTATACAATGTAGCCTTAGTTAGGCTTGATAACAAAAAGGAAAAGAAATACAACTGAACGAGATGTGGTGATGGATTGTTGGACTGTGCTGCCCCCTGCTGGGGGAGATTCCGCTCTGCTGTTACCTGTGGCAATTATGAAAATATCAGGAGATTAACCCGACGAAAATCTGGCATTGCGATTGATTAATTAAAAGGACAACGTAGGCTAAATTACACAGATTATAATTACAGGAATATTGCTGACAATTTGGAGTTACGCATCACAAGGCGCCTGCGCTGTCATTTTTGTGTGGTTGGACGCCCATCTCCAGCCACCAGGGACTCAGAACCGAGCTCCGTGAGTGACCAACGACGGACGCACGTCGTTGGTCACTCACGGAGCTCGGCCCTACTGCAGTGGTATGGGGAGTGATAGTTGGTCAAGGTATCCTCACTCAGGGATGAGCAACATCTACAACTAAACACGTAGCCCTATGCCGTATCTACCTGCTCAACCTCAGTAGGGTTACTCATTTTCACTAATCAATGACAACTATGTAAAGAACGACGAGTCAGAGTATTCAATGGTTGTACGTCAAACGACATCTTAAAGACAAAAAGAGAGACGATTTTATTTGGTTATCAGAGATGGAAAGTTTTGCCCACAAATCCACCATTCCTTCTTTTATCTCTATGGCTTCTGTGCTCATGTGATTGCTTGATTGGGGGTCCCCAGTACAGGCTAACCCTCAACTAATTTATTCGATGGTTCAAAAAACTTGGAACACCTGCTGTAGCAACAAACATTCATGTCATTCTTTCAAACTCATCATCTGATTTAATCATCGTAGGAGTGTGTGTTGATGATAACTCGTTTAAGCAGCCTCACCTGGTGCAGTCTGATTGGACTCTGGGAATGGGTGATTCTGCGCACCTGTTGTGCATTGAGTAATCAGTGTCCACAGGTTAATCCAGCCATCACCACAGATACTCAGGGAGAGATCTCCTACATGGAGAACCACGCCCTGTATCAATTTCTTCAACTTTTACAACAGACACAGGACTCCATCCTGCGTCCTCTCGAGGAACTCTATAAATGTCACCTTTTGGACCTTTGCAACAATCGTCTTTTAGAAGTAGAGGGTCATTCTATAAAGATATATAGGCCTATTGCCCACCTGTAATAGTAAGCTGTTTAACTGTGCTGACACCTGCTGGTGGAGTTGTTATACTGCAAGGCCCAATGTTTAAGTACCATCTTTATTTGCATAAAACGTGTCGTCTTGTTTATTTGCTGTAATCACTGTTAGTCTTGTTTTCCTCTAGTTTTTTCACTTGTCCTGTTCTAATTGTCTTGTATGCTTTTCGATATCTGCTACCGTTCAACCATAGTTGCTTAATGTACGCTTCACCATGAGGTCCTTTCAAATGCCTGAACTCATGTATCCCCATGGACACCAAAGTAAGAACAGATTTACTACACCTGTGCAGTTGAGGAGAGTGCCTCACAGCAGGTTCATGAGGTAGTATTTTCTACAGTGATGAGCTAACACAAGGCTGTGGCTCCTGTTTGTTACCCTGTATTTATTCACGGATAACTTTTCTGTCATTGACTTTATATTGAGTTTATTTAACGCCGCTGCATATTTGATGCATGGCCTAACCAAGGCTTTCTCTTATCTGTTTACAAAAGGCTGGACAAACGGGCCATTATTTCAGCCCGTTTCCGATGGTAAGCAGAAACCTTTTCTGGTGTCCTTGTCTGTGGAAAGGGGACGGGGGTTCTTTCAGTATCACATTCCTCTACAGGGTGTTGCTCTTTGTTATTCCTCTGTTAACTGGATTTAAAATGCATTTTGAAAATGTTCTCCTTTTAATATATTTGTGTTGCTCTCTAAATCTTGCCTACATTTATTATTTTCGAAACCTTAGTGGGGAAAGTACATTTTGTCGTTTACCTTTTAAGACTTGTTTCCTCTCAATAAACCGATAGTGGCCTCTCTGGTTCTAAAAATAAATATAGAAGTCAATACACTAGCAACATTATAGAGAGCTGAATGTTAACCACTACACTTAGACATCAAACTGCCAACAACATAGACTTTATAATGCAAGTTGTCCATATAAAGATGTATTTAATTGATGCAATATTCCATACCAAGGAAGTTCAGACGCACACATCCTTTTGGTTTAGTTGTATGAAGATGCAGCTAAACATTGACAGTTTAACATTGCATTCTGTTAAAAATGGGAATGCCTGCGTAAGGTTTGTGAGGGATTTAATTTCCCATGAGCTCTGTTCCCTTTTCATCACAAGGAGCAGCTGTGAGTGGCTTATGTTGTGTTCATTTGTACTGAAACCTAAAAGAGTTGAGTACAACTGGAGGGATTGTTTTATTTTCCTCTTCAAATGTTGAAGATTCTGCCATGAATGTGAAAGATTCAGAGTGATCTTCAGGCTGAATGTTTAATTTGCAAGAGAAAGGAACGCCTTGCAAAGGCCTTTTAATTTTAAAATATTTGGACTTTCATTTTTGTTTTCAGATGTGCACAAATAGAATATAAACAGAAAATATATAAAACTCACTGCAAAGTACATGAGAACATTGGCAATATGTGAAAATGTATGCTATTTCACAGCAACCAAATCCTTTGCAATTTGTGTTCACAGCAATTCAAACGAAATCAAGTTGTATGGTAGTAGTCAGAACACTTTTTGTTGTTTTAGTAACCCGTGTTCATTACTAAGTAGTATTTGTAGTACTTGAGTCGATTAAGGAGTAGTTATACTAGAGGCAGGAGATTTGGTTCGACCTCTGTTCAATTAAGATGGTTGATGGAATTGTGAAGGTAACCCGTGAAGAGGTCTCTGGAGACGGATAATAACCGCTTTACTCTGGCCAGTTCAACCCTTGAACTAGCTGGGTCAGGAAGTGGATCACCTAAAGATAGGGGGGGAAAAAGGAGTGGGTTTAATTTGCCACAACGATGAAAAGTAGTCCTGTCCTGTACTGTGGATTTGGATAACGAAGCAGGCGCTTTACGTACCTCCCTCTGATTCTAAGAGGGTCGCCGGTCACCCTCCAGCTCTGACCGAACTCCTGCTCGTCCCTGGCCTGCCGACCGTCCGGCTTCATGAAGTCGTTCTTCTTCTTGCCGTCAAAGTTCCCACACAGACCCGCCACCTTCCTCCGATAGATGTGTGGTAAGATGATCTCTGCTAGGTTAAGACACAGGGAAACACAAGGCTCGAGGTCAGGGGGATCATTCTAGGATTGACATGAGAAATGTGGATTTTTGAACTTGCTGTTTTTGGCGTTTGGCTTTTGAAACTATCAGTGCATTTCTATCTGCACTTTTGTTGTATTGAGATATTTTTAAACTGGATTTTCTAAAGGATTCGATTGGAATGGATATAATCATTACCTCTTACAATTGATGTGTACATTACATTTTTTTTCAACATGAGTGAGGTCTGCAAATGAGCTGATTAGGTTTTTTGCCCTCGTGTGTGGTTATTACATGTGACGAAGTGTGCGTTGATGCAGTTGAAGAGCTGTGCAGTATCAACACCTCTAGACTCTTTCCAGACTTCTTACAACCAACCTTAATCCCTATCCGCTAGTGTTCGACTTTACCTTAACCACAAAGCAAGAAAAACAGCAAAACAATAGTTACCGGCTTGGCTGTGTCCATCAAACGTCACCGATAGGCCGAAGTCTGTATTCAGGTAGAGTCGGGAGGAGTGCTTCCTGATGCTGAGCCCTCCGCTAGGGGAGATGGGCGGGTGAGAGACCCAGCCGTCCACCTGGTGGGGGGAGGGCAGGATGTTCAATTTTATACCTTAGTTCTTCAATTCTGGTGGGTAGTGCTTATGTTGGTGGGAGAAACAGCCACAGATTCGTTGAAACACTAATATGTAATCAAATTGTCATTGTTTAGCTTAAAGTGGCATATGAACGAGGTAACATAATGGGGATTGAGCCTGTAGCCCGCTGATGAAAGCCCTTGTATCTGCAGTATTAGGAAGGTTATGAACTAGATGTTGGGGATAACATTCCAACCATGCATTCAATTATCAAGTGGCACCGTTACTGACACGTTCAGCCAGCAGGGGTTGTAGCGCCAGAGAGGGTATGGCAGAGATACCGCAACAGACTAACTTCTCACTGGTGTGTCTAGCAGAGGACTGATTCTTTCCACCTTAGAGAACAGAATGGAGATCTTCGAGATGGCTGGTGTAATATATAATCTGTATGTCCTGTACCACAAAAATAACTAAATAGGGCAACACGCCCGACACTGCTCACATTAACTAAAAAATCAAACACGTGATGTGGTGATCCGTTGAGAGAAGAGACCATTTCAACTCAAACTATTCAATCTTCATAACGTTAATGAGGCCTGTTCATTTACCACCTAGACTGGTTACCCCAAACCCATTCTGCCGGCGATTCAAATTCACCCTGCAGAAGGGCCTGGAGAAGAGCAATACATTTCTTCCGATACATTTTTTGCGGGAGCCAATATCCAAGCTGGCTTTTCCCCCTGGCGCGCTATTGGCTAGTTTAACACAATGACGACAGGGAAGCGACGGCAAGCAGACAATTGCGTACAAAGTCGTTTGAACTAGGCCCGTTGATCACGCCTCTTGTGCTGAAGAAAATGACAGCAGCCTCCCCAGACAAACGTGCAATCTATGATTGAGCTTGGTCTTGCCATAGCCAGGCTACTTACCACCAGCACGCCGTTCCTCTTAAACTCGACCGTGTGGTTGTAGACTCTGATCTTCATCTCTCTCAGCCTGTGGCGCCTGTTGTTTTCTTCGCTGTCATCATCATAGTCTTCATCGTCTTCATCACTGTCTTCGTCCCTTTCTCTGTTGCTGTGGTGATGCTCTTCACTGCTCCTCTCATCGGAATCCTCACTGTGGTCGCCGTCACCCTCGTCATGTGTGTTGATGCCTTCTACGTAGAACCCTGGGAGGGTTCGTGATTGGCTGGTCGTCTGAGCCAGAACGTACGAGTGGTCCCCCCTGAACTTGTGCTTCCGATCATCAAAGGTTCGGTACTCTGGGTCCCCCTTGATGGTGCACTCCTTGAAATCTGTTCAAAAAGAGAGGAGGGATAGGAAATGATTTTGGGGCCGTAGATTGGACCACAGCATGGTCAGGAGGTTAGAGTGGATCATAAGTCTGGGTGTTGTGAAATGGCTTGTAATGACTAATCAGCTTCACACATGGCTGGTGGTAAATTATGAGTCATTTTGAATTGTGATGTTCTGTAGTCTTATGTACCTGTGGAAAGGCACTTGTACTGGCCCGAAGTGTTTGGAAGACAAACCCCATCACCGTCACACTCATCTTCGTCGTCACAGTCGACTTCTCCTACCCTGTCATCTTTTTTGCATTCACATTTCTGCCTGCAGTGCGCAGTGTACCACTTGTCGTTAAACTGAAAAGAAAAGAAAAGTATACTTTTGTTGTGTATTAATTACACCTTAAACATAACTTCATATTAATTCCATGGCCAAAGCTTTGTTATTCACACTTTTTTTAAATACATTTTTACTACAATCTGGTGTGTTCCCACAATATATAATAAATACTCTAATACTATTTAATACTGATCCATATGCCACTAATTCTTCTTCAATCTGATTCATTCTTCTACATTTTAACGCTATGTAGGTGTGAAGACTCTTAAATGTTGTGGAATTATCAACAAGTAAAACAAAGTCACAGCAAATGCAGTGTTGTGGATCAGGTTCATAATGAATCAAAAAGGCAGAAAAGGCAGATATTTTGAACATTGTGTCACTCACATTGTGTACGCTGCCATCCCGGTCCACGCAGCCACACTGCCGGATTGGCACGCAGGCGGCGTTCCATTTGAGTACGTACCCGGCGTCACACACGCACCCCTGCTTACAGGGACTGGTCCGCCTGCAGCCAGGGGGCCCCTGAGGGCGGGTACATGTTGGCTGGCAGGGGGACATGCAAGGGGTGTGCTGGCTGTTCTTTGGGCAAGAGGGCGCTGAATAGAGAAAGATCGTGTCATTATCACACTATCACAAACTCGATACAACAAAACAATGTTCCATACGTCGGTGTTTTGGTTTGCCTAGGAGACAAGTGTAAGGCTACTCGGATTTCTTTTTCTTAAAGGTAAAAGGAATTTATAAAAACCTACTTGGTTTAAAGGTAGTTGACTGCTGTGGACGCTCAGTAGTTGGTCGCACTGGCTTAGTTGGGGTCAGGGGAAGAGTCGTGGTTGTTTGAGGTTGGGGTCTTGCTGTAGTTGGGCGTGGTACTCCTTCTGTGGTTGGAGGTTGTGGTCTTGCTGTAGTTGGGTGTGGTACTCCTTCTGTAGTTGGATGTGGTACTCCTTCTGTGGTTGGAGGTTGTGGTCTTGCTGTAGTTGGGTGTGGTACTCCTTCGGTAGTTGGAGGTTGGGGTCTTGCTGTAGTTGGGTGTGGTACTCCTTCGGTAGTTTGAGGTTGGGGTCTTGCTGTAGTTGGGTGTGGTACTCCTGTAGTTTGAGGTTGTGGTCTTGCTGTAGTTGGGCGTGGTACTCCTTCTGTGGTTGGGTGTGGCACTTCTTCTGTAGTTTGAGGTTGGGGTCTTGCTGTAGTTGGGTGTGGTACTCCTTCTGTAGTTTGAGGTCGTGGTCTTGCTGTAGTTGGGCGTGGTACTCCTTCTGTAGTTTGAGGTTGGGGTCTTGCTGTAGTTGGGTGTGGCACTCCTTCTGTAGTTTGAGGTTGGGGTCTTGCTGTAGTTGGGCGTGGTACTCCTTCGGTAGTTGGAGGTTGGGGTCTTGCTGTAGTTGGGTGTGGGACTCCTTCTGTAGTTTGAGGTAGTGGTCTTGCTGTAGTTGGGTATGGTACTCCTTCTGTAGTTGGAGGTTGGGGTCTTGCTGTAGTTGGGTGTGGTACTCCTGTAGTTTGAGGTTGTGGTCTTGCTGTAGTTGGGCGTGGTACTCCTTCTGTGGTTGGGTGTGGCACTTCTTCTGTAGTTTGAGGTTGGGGTCTTGCTGTAGTTGGGTGTGGTACTCCTTCGGTAGTTGGAGGTTGGGGTCTTGCTGTAGTTGGGTGTGGTACTCCTTCGGTAGTTTGAGGTTGGGGTCTTGCTGTAGTTGGGCGTGGTACTCCTTCTGTAGTTTGAGGTTGGGGTCTTGCTGTAGTTGGGTGTGGTACTCCTTCTGTAGTTTGAGGTTGGGGTCTTGCTGTAGTTGGGTGTGATACTCCTGTAGTTTGAGGTTGTGGTCTTGCTGTAGTTGGGCGTGGTACTCCTTCTGTGGTTGGGTGTGGCACTTCTTCTGTAGTTTGAGGTTGGGGTCTTGCTGTAGTTGGGTGTGGTACTCCTTCTGTAGTTTGAGGTCGTGGTCTTGCTGTAGTTGGGCGTGGTACTCCTTCTGTAGTTTGAGGTTGGGGTCTTGCTGTAGTTGGGTGTGGCACTCCTTCTGTAGTTTGAGGTTGGGGTCTTGCTGTAGTTGGGCGTGGTACTCCTTCGGTAGTTGGAGGTTGGGGTCTTGCTGTAGTTGGGTGTGGGACTCCTTCTGTAGTTTGAGGTAGTGGTCTTGCTGTAGTTGGGTATGGTACTCCTTCTGTAGTTGGAGGTTGGGGTCTTGCTGTAGTTGGGTGTGGTACTCCTGTAGTTTGAGGTTGTGGTCTTGCTGTAGTTGGGCGTGGTACTCCTTCTGTGGTTGGGTGTGGCACTTCTTCTGTAGTTTGAGGTTGGGGTCTTGCTGTAGTTGGGTGTGGTACTCCTTCGGTAGTTGGAGGTTGGGGTCTTGCTGTAGTTGGGTGTGGTACTCCTTCGGTAGTTTGAGGTTGGGGTCTTGCTGTAGTTGGGCGTGGTACTCCTTCTGTAGTTTGAGGTTGGGGTCTTGCTGTAGTTGGGTGTGGTACTCCTTCTGTAGTTTGAGGTTGGGGTCTTGCTGTAGTTGGGTGTGATACTCCTTCTGTGGTTGGGTGTGGCACTCCTTCTGTAGTTTGAGGTTGGGGTCTTGCTGTAGTTGGGCGTGGTACTCCTTCGGTAGTTGGAGGTTGGGGTCTTGCTGTAGTTGGGTGTGGTGCTCCTTCTGTAGTTGTAGGTTGGGGTCTTGCTGTAGTTGGATGTGGTACTCCTTCAGTAGTTTCAGGTTGGGGTCTTGCTGTAGTTGGGTGTGGTACTCCTTCGGTAGTTGGAGGTTGGGGTCTTGCTGTAGTTGGGTGTGGTACTCCTTCGGTAGTTGGAGGTTGGGGTCTTGCTGTAGTTGGGTGTGGTACTCCTTCGGTAGTTGGAGGTTGGGGTCTTGCTGTAGTTGGGTGTGGTTCTCCTTCGGTAGTTTGAGGTTGGGGTCTTGCTGTAGTTGGGTGTGGTACTCCTTCGGTAGTTGGAGGTTGGGGTCTTGCTGTAGTTGGGTGTGGTACTCCTTCGGTAGTTTGAGGTTGGGGTCTTGCTGTAGTTGGGTTTGGTACTCCTTCTGTGGTTGGAGGTTGTGGTCCTTCTGTGGTTGGAGGTTTTGGTGGTACTGTAGTTTCAGGTGGGGGCAAAGTAGGGTTAGGGTTAGGTTGTGGCCTCAGTGTTGTTTGTGGTTGAGGTTGTTCTGATGGTGTTAACTCTTCTGCTGTTGTTGAGATTTCTGGTCCACTTGTACTGGTGGTTGCTGGCAGAGAGGTTGTTGGCGTGACAATATCTGTAACCAGTTTCGAATATTATTATTAAAACCTGAACCAAAAAATGCCATAGCCAAACTTTTTGAATAACTTACCTGCACAATGACCGGGACGAAGAGACACATCGTCTATGGCAGCATCAGACTGATCATTGGAACCCCGGCGCCCCTCAAATATGATCTTCAATTCAGGTTTGACAATTGTAGAGGTCAATGCAAAATATGTTTTTTTATTGATATGAGTTATGATTACACAGTAGGCCCTATTGCAAGAATAGCAAAAGTTATCTTACCCGGAAAGGGCCATCTGTTGTGAGGTCTACCATAGCCTCTTTCCAAACGTCTCCTTGGTCGTTTCTTTTCCCCCAAACTGAATTGGCCAGTCTGTCCTGGAGCAGGTACACATGGAGGCCCATGGTATCGGCTGAGCCATACATGTGGTACCAGAAGCGCAGGCATTGAGGACCCGTGTGGGAACACTCAGAGCTCAGGAGACGCGCCGTGTCGCCATACGTTGCACTGTTGGCCTCGATGTACAGGTAGTGGCCTCCTGGGATGGATCAAGAGTACATGTACAAAACAGACATTTAAAAAAGCGTTCATGTTTCCTAATCAAGATTAATTCACGTGACTTTTGATTATCATGCTGCTAGTTACCTCCAGCCATGTGGTCAGAAGAGGGCCCGGTCCTGATGGTTGGGGAGGAGCCATTGTGTCGTGTCCAATCAAAAACATCAGTAACCATCTGATTCCACTCACAGAGGTCTTGTTCAAAATCGCAATTCATTTTACATACTGGAAAGAGATAACACAAATTTTATCAGCCTTTTGCGGGTCATCAATTCATCATTACAACTTTGGCTGTGCATTTTGTTGAATGGGATTTCAATTAATATTACCAGGATGTGTTTCCTGCAGAGGTGCAGTAGTAGTAGTGGTAGTCATTGCTGGGACCTCAGATGTAACAGATGGCAGTACTGTAACAGTGGTATGGGCGGTAACATCACCCGTCGGTGGTAGTGGAGCAGCAGTTGAAGGGGCTGAATCTCCCTGTGTTGTGATTGATGTATTGGGTTGTGGGGATGAGGGTAGTGCGGCCGTCAGATCTGAAAGTGTAAGGATACCTTCGTAGGTAAATGATCATAAAGTAAACATAGTGAAGATTAAATAGTCTAATGAGGAGTAGAGCCCCTATAACATAGGAATGAATTGTAGGAAGTATTTAGACAAGATGATACTTGTTAACTGATTTCTGTGGATCAGTTGGGACTCTTTGCTAAAGTTACATTCAACCATAACACTGTAATTAAGCCCAGTGGCTTCACCCAGTGTTCTGTTACATGTATGTTTTCCCCTGTGTAATTCAGTCTTTTATGTTTATTGATGGTCCTGTGATGTCATCTACTGGCAAACTTTGGTATTGTTCTGAAATACGTTGTGATATGTATGCCTTGGACTCCATTACACTAAATTCACTTGATCGGAAAGCATGGTGCTCGCACTCGTCTTCACAATTGCGTCTGGTTTCAAGTTGGCCTTTGAAAGCATTGTTGGTACATTATCTGTAATGATATGTTAAGATGATTTGATGTATAATGAAATTAAGGAAACTTTGTAAACTAATTAGATGTGGATGGATATTCTTACGTTAGCAGGCTAACTTAATAAATAAGCTAATTTTACAGCATTCTGTTATTCTCATACTGAAATGTTGTACTTTCATTTCTCAGTTTTACCCTACCTCACCTCACCATAAAGAGTGAACTTCAACTTTTCGCGTGGTTTGTTGGAGAGGAGTTTATACTATCTGACGACCCTGGCAAGGTGCTGGGGGTAGAGGGCAGAACAGTAAAACAACGACTTCTGGCGGGCTCATCTTCGCGCCTAGAAGAGGACAATAACGTAGACGGGAGCTACGCATCATACAGGACTATTTTGGATAATCAAGTCAAGTAAGGACATTCAATTCAACATCAATATGTCGGGAACAGACTCATCTACGGGATCTGTCAATACCAGATCAAACGTGTCTAACTCCTCTAAGAAATCTTCGAGCTCATCAGCTAACATAGCAGCTACCAAGGCACGGGCAAAAGCCGAGGCTGCAAGGGCTGAAGCAGGGTTCGCTGCAAAGGAGAATGAGCTCAAGCTAAAGCAAGCAGAATTGGAGGCATCTACTCAGTTGACTGTGCATGTAAACTATCCAGAAGACGGACTCAGAGCTATATGGGACCAGCTCGATGAGTACTCTGGAGCACCAGAGGTGATCGAGAGCTCCTTGTTCAAGAGGCTGGAGAATTTCCCCAAGATACAGAACAAAGATGGACGTAAATTGAGAGAGCTAGGGGACTTGCTTTTGGAAATACAAGCGGCTAAGGCTGATGGGGACCTGCTTGGACTTAACTTCTTAGACACATCCCGTGGGGTCAACCCTGTAATTGCCATTCTACCTGCAGGAAAAGGGGCTCACCATAGGCTTTACATTTAAAGAAGAACATAGAGCCCCCTATCCCCCATTCGGTTTCTTTGTGAACTTTGTATGCCAGCAGGCAAGAATGCGAAATGATCCTGGCTTTATGCTGGCAGCGTCCAGTACTGAACTTTCTAGTCATAGCAAGCCAATGTTTAAGTCTGACAGTCAGAGGGCAGTGGCTGTCTTCAGGACCGGTGTGTCCCCCAACACCGCATTCACACTGCCTTACTCTCAAGCTACAAGTAAGTCAACCAGCAGAGAGGATCCAGCGAAACATTGTCTGCTGCACAACAGAGCCCACCCACTCCACAAATGCCGTGGGTTTAGAGAAAGGCCTATGTGTGCAAAAAGTGCTGCAAAGCCATACACCTAGCAAGAAACTGTGATGAGGAGGTAAGCTGCACAGAGTGTGGAAGCAAGACACACGTCGCAGCGTTGCACCCCGGCCCAGCCCCGAGGGTCAATAACTCAGGCCCTGCACCAGAGAACGGCGGGGGGACGGCGGTCTCGACCACATGCACCAAGGTGTGTGAAATGGACATCTCAGGACGCTCCTGCTCTATAATATGCCTTGTGAGGGTGTATCCAGCTGCCCACCCTGATGCAGCTCTCCGTATGTACGTCACATTAGATGACCAGAGTAACAGATCTCTTGCACGGGCAGAGTTTTTCAGTCTGTTTGGCATTTCTGGACACCCCTCACCATACTCCCTGAAAACATGCGCTGGCACAATCGAGACTGCAGGCAGACAGGCACGCGGCTTCATGGTGGAGCCTATTGATGGCTACGTCGCCCTCACACTGCCACAACTCATTGCCACAACTCATCCCCGAGCTCGACCCTCAAGCTCCTATCGTGCTGTTGTTAGGCATGTTGAGCTGTTGAGACATAATCAGAGCACACAAAGTGCGAAAACAAGTAAATGGCCCACACAACGCACCCTATGCCCAAAAGCTGGATCTGGGCTGGGTGGTCGTGGGTGATGTGTGCATCGGAGACATGCACAAACCAGCCCTGGTCAGTGCCTACTATACAAACGTGCTGAGAAACGGACGGCCTTCACTCTTTCAGCCATGCCCAAACAGCCACACGGTGAAGGAGAGATACTGCGACGCTGAGCTTCCCTCACTGCTCACCCCACATAGAGACAGTCATGCAAAGGTACAGAAGACGTTGAATTGTGAAACCAGCACCTGGTTTCGCTGAACCAGGTGCTGTTATCTGGACCAGACCTCAACAACAGCCTTGTAGGAGCAGCAAGCTGGTGCTCGGGTACATCTTCAATGAGAAAAGAAGATTCTATGTGTATGTGGGGAACCGTGTTCAAAGGATCAGACGGAGCACTCTGCCACAGCAGTGGAGGTATGTAAACACACAGCACAATCCTCTGCCCTACACTAACGTCGGCCTGGATGTTTTCTGGCCCTGGGCTGTCTCTGCATGACGCACAAGGGGAAGTCACACCGAGAGCAAAAGGTGGGCAGTTCTCTTTACCTGCCTATCTGTCAGCTATTCACATTGAAGTGATCGATTCCATGGACACTTCTAGCTTCATCAATGCCTTTAGAAGGTTCCAGTCTATCCGAGGGCCAGTGAAACACCTTCGCTCCGATAGGGGCACAAATTTCATTGGGGCCTCTAAGGACCTCGAAATCCCCTCCAATACTGATGAGAAAGCAATGGAGAGGTTCCTCATTGAACATGGCTGCACATGGACTTTCAACACCCCACACTCCTCTCACATGGGAGGGGTCTGGGAAAGGATGATCGGCATCACACGCCGCATCCTGGACTCAATGCTCATGCAAATGAGGTCTTCCAAACTCACTCACGACATGCTCACAACCTTCTTAGCGGAGGTCACAGCCATTGTGAACAACCGCCCACTCGTGAACAACCTGCCTGTGTCCACGGACCCCGCAGACCCATTCATCCTCACACCGGCCTCACTGCTGACTCAAAAGGTAGGCCCTTGCCCATCTTCGGCTGGTGAGTTCGGTGCAAAGGTGCAAAGGTGTGCAAGTGTGGCGCAAACAGAACCTGGCGACACTGCAACCCCGGAGGAAGTGGTCACCCGACCAGCTTAATCTAAAGGAGGGAAGCGTGGTGCTACTCAGGGACACTCAGTGCAAACAAAATGACTGGCCCCTAGGTATTATCACAGATGTGTACCCCAGCAAAGACGGACGGGTGCGCAAAGTCCAATTGAGAATTTCCAGGAAGGACGGAATAAAAGCGTTCCTCAGGCCTGTAAACAAAATAGTGTTGCTCATTTCTCCAGATAATTAAATCTGCAATGATTTGAATGCTTGGTTCAGAAACTTTGTATATCAGACAAGAATAAGATACATGAATGTTTAACACATACACATTTAGATTTTTTATTATTGTTGAAAAAGGATATGTAAAAAGAAAAAAAAAATTAAAAGAAGTGAAACACACCGGGTATCAGGCAGGGAGTGTTCTGTTACATGTATGTTTTCCCCTGTGTAATTCAGTCTTTTATGTTTATTGATGGTCCTGTGATTCCATCTACTGGCGAACTTTGGTATTGTTCTGAAATACGTTCTGATATGTATGCCTTGGACTCCATTACACTACATTCACTTGATCGGAAAGCATGGTGCTCGCACTCGTCTTCACAATTGCGTCTCCTCTGGTTTCAAGTTGGCCTTTGAAAGCATCGTTGGTACGTTATCTGTAATGATATGTTAAGATGATTTGATGTATAATGAGATTAAGGAAACCTTGCAAACAAATTAGATGTGGATGGATATTCTTACGTTAAGCAAATTTTACAGCATTCTGTTATTCTCATACTGAAATGTTGTACTTTCATTTCTCAGTTTTACCCTACCTCACCTCACCATAAAGAGTGAACTTCAACTTTTCGCGTGGTTTGTTGGAGAGGAGTTTATACTATCTGACGACCCTGGCAAGGTGCTGGGGGTAGAGGGCAGAACAGTAAAACAACGACTTCTGGCGGGCTCATCTTCGCGCCTAGAAGAGGACAACAACGTAGACGGGAGCTACGCATCATACAGGACTATTTTGGATAATCAAGTCAAGTAAGGACATTCAATTCAACATCAATATGTCGGGAACAGACTCATCTACGGGATCTGTCAATACCAGATCAAACGTGTCTAACTCCTCTAAGAAATCTTCGAGCTCATCAGCTAACATAGCAGCTACCAAGGCACGGGCAAAAGCCGAGGCTGCAAGGGCTGAAGCAGGGTTCGCTGCAAAGGAGAATGAGCTCAAGCTAAAGCAAGCAGAATTGGAGGCATCTACTCAGTTGACTGTGCATGTAAACTATCCAGAAGACGGACTCAGAGCTATATGGGACCAGCTCGATGAGTACTCTGGAGCACCAGAGGTGATCGAGAGCTCCTTGTTCAAGAGGCTGGAGAATTTCCCCAAGATACAGAACAAAGATGGACGTAAATTGAGAGAGCTAGGGGACTTGCTTTTGGAAATACAAGCGGCTAAGGCTGATGGGGACCTGCTTGGACTTAACTTCTTAGACACATCCCGTGGGGTCAACCCTGTAATTGCCATTCTACCTGCAGGAAAAGGGGCTCACCATAGGCTTTACATTTAAAGAAGAACATAGAGCCCCCTATCCCCCATTCGGTTTCTTTGTGAACTTTGTATGCCAGCAGGCAAGAATGCGAAATGATCCTGGCTTTATGCTGGCAGCGTCCAGTACTGAACTTTCTAGTCATAGCAAGCCAATGTTTAAGTCTGACAGTCAGAGGGCAGTGGCTGTCTTCAGGACCGGTGTGTCCCCCAACACCGCATTCACACTGCCTTACTCTCAAGCTACAAGTAAGTCAACCAGCAGAGAGGATCCAGCGAAACATTGTCTGCTGCACAACAGAGCCCACCCACTCCACAAATGCCGTGGGTTTAGAGAAAGGCCTATGTGTGCAAAAAGTGCTGCAAAGCCATACACCTAGCAAGAAACTGTGATGAGGAGGTAAGCTGCACAGAGTGTGGAAGCAAGACACACGTCGCAGCGTTGCACCCCGGCCCAGCCCCGAGGGTCAATAACTCAGGCCCTGCACCAGAGAACGGCGGGGGGACGGCGGTCTCGACCACATGCACCAAGGTGTGTGAAATGGACATCTCAGGACGCTCCTGCTCTATAATATGCCTTGTGAGGGTGTATCCAGCTGCCCACCCTGATGCAGCTCTCCGTATGTACGTCACATTAGATGACCAGAGTAACAGATCTCTTGCACGGGCAGAGTTTTTCAGTCTGTTTGGCATTTCTGGACACCCCTCACCATACTCCCTGAAAACATGCGCTGGCACAATCGAGACTGCAGGCAGACAGGCACGCGGCTTCATGGTGGAGCCTATTGATGGCTACGTCGCCCTCACACTGCCACAACTCATTGCCACAACTCATCCCCGAGCTCGACCCTCAAGCTCCTATCGTGCTGTTGTTAGGCATGTTGAGCTGTTGAGACATAATCAGAGCACACAAAGTGCGAAAACAAGTAAATGGCCCACACAACGCACCCTATGCCCAAAAGCTGGATCTGGGCTGGGTGGTCGTGGGTGATGTGTGCATCGGAGACATGCACAAACCAGCCCTGGTCAGTGCCTACTATACAAACGTGCTGAGAAACGGACGGCCTTCACTCTTTCAGCCATGCCCAAACAGC
The DNA here is from genome assembly GCF_902167405.1 of Gadus morhua. NCBI lineage: Eukaryota > Metazoa > Chordata > Actinopteri > Gadiformes > Gadidae > Gadus > Gadus morhua. The sequence goes on along the minus strand of NC_044055.1, from coordinate 18,517,994 downwards.
CACACGGTGAAGGAGAGATACTGCGACGCTGAGCTTCCCTCACTGCTCACCCCACATAGAGACAGTCATGCAAAGGTACAGAAGACGTTCAATTGTGAAACCAGCACCTGGTTTCGCTGAACCAGGTGCTGTTATCTGGACCAGACCTCAACAACAGCCTTGTAGGAGCAGCAAGCTGGTGCTCGGGTACATCTTCAATGAGAAAAGAAGATTCTATGTGTATGTGGGGAACCGTGTTCAAAGAATCAGACGGAGCACTCTGCCACAGCAGTGGAGGTATGTAAACACACAGCACAATCCTCTGCCCTTCACTAACGTCGGCCTGGATGTTTTCTGGCCCGGGCTGTCTCTGCATGACGCACAAGGGGAAGTCACACCGAGAGCAAAAGGTGGGCAGTTCTCTTTACCTGTCTATCTGTCAGCTATTCACATTGAAGTGATCGATTCCATGGAAACTTCTAGCTTCATCAATGCCTTTAGAAGGTTCCAGTCTATCCGAGGGCCAGTGAAACACCTTCGCTCCGATAGGGGCACAAATTTCATTGGGGCCTCTAAGGACCTCGAAATCCCCTCCAATACTGATGAGAAAGCAATGGAGAGGTTCCTCATTGAACATGGCTGCACATGGACTTTCAACACCCCACACTCCTCTCACATGGGAGGGGTCTGGGAAAGGATGATCGGCATCACACGCCGCATCCTGGACTCAATGCTCATGCAAATGAGGTCTTCCAAACTCACTCACGACATGCTCACAACCTTCTTAGCGGAGGTCACAGCCATTGTGAACAACCGCCCACTCGTGAACAACCTGCCTGTGTCCACGGACCCCGCAGACCCATTCATCCTCACACCGGCCTCACTGCTGACTCAAAAGGTAGGCCCTTGCCCATCTTCGGCTGGTGAGTTCGGTGCAAAGGTGCAAAGGTGTGCAAGTGTGGCGCAAACAGAACCTGGCGACACTGCAACCCCGCAGGAAGTGGTCACCCGACCAGCTTAATCTAAAGGAGGGAAGCGTGGTGCTACTCAGGGACACTCAGTGCAAACAAAATGACTGCCCCCTAGGTATTATCACAGATGTGTACCCCAGCAAAGACGGACGGGTGCGCAAAGTCCAATTGAGAATTTCCAGGAAGGACGGAATAAAAGCGTTCCTCAGGCCTGTAAACAAAATAGTGTTGCTCATTTCTCCAGATAATTAAATCTGCAATGATTTGAATGCTTGGTTCAGAAACTTTGTATATCAGACAAGAATAAGATACATGAATGTTTAACACATACACATTTAGATTTTTTATTATTGTTGAAAAAGGATATGTAAAAAGAAAAAAAAAATTAAAAGAAGTGAAACACACCGGGTATCAGGCAGGGAGTGTTCTGTTACATGTATGTTTTCCCCTGTGTAATTCAGTCTTTTATGTTTATTGATGGTCCTGTGATTCCATCTACTGGCGAACTTTGGTATTGTTCTTAAATACGTTCTGATATGTATGCCTTGGACTCCATTACACTACATTCACTTGATCGGAAAGCATGGTGCTCGCACTCGTCTTCACAATTGCGTCTCCTCTGGTTTCAAGTTAGCCTTTGAAAGCATCGTTGGTACGTTATCTGTAATGATATGTTAAGATGATTTGATGTATAATGAGATTAAGGAAACCTTGCAAACAAATTAGATGTGGATGGATATTCTTACGTTAAGCAAATTTTACAGCATTCTGTTATTCTCATACTGAAATGTTGTACTTTCATTTCTCAGTTTTACCCTACCTCACCTCACCATAAAGAGTGAACTTCAACTTTTCGCGTGGTTTGTTGGAGAGGAGTTTATACTATCTGACGACCCTGGCAAGGTGCTGGGGGTAGAGGGCAGAACAGTAAAACAACGACTTCTGGCGGGCTCATCTTCGCGCCTAGAAGAGGACAACAACGTAGACGGGAGCTACGCATCATACAGGACTATTTTGGATAATCAAGTCAAGTAAGGACATTCAATTCAACATCAATATGTCGGGAACAGACTCATCTACGGGATTTGTCAATACCAGATCAAACGTGTCTAACTCCTCTAAGAAATCTTCGAGCTCATCAGCTAACATAGCAGCTACCAAGGCACGGGCAAAAGCCGAGGCTGCAAGGGCTGAAGCAGGGTTCGCTGCAAAGGAGAATGAGCTCAAGCTAAAGCAAGCAGAATTGGAGGCATCTACTCAGTTGACTGTGCATGTAAACTATCCAGAAGACGGACTCAGAGCTATATGGGACCAGCTCGATGAGTACTATGGAGCACCAGAGGTGATCGAGAGCTCCTTGTTCAAGAGGCTGGAGAATTTCCCCAAGATACAGAACAAAGATGGACGTAAATTGAGAGAGCTAGGGGACTTGCTTTTGGAAATACAAGCGGCTAAGGCTGATGGGGACCTGCTTGGACTTAACTTCTTAGACACATCCCGTGGGGTCAACCCTGTAATTGCCATTCTACCTGCAGGAAAAGGGGCTCACCATAGGCTTTACATTTAAAGAAGAACATAGAGCCCCCTATCCCCCATTCGGTTTCTTTGTGAACTTTGTATGCCAGCAGGCAAGAATGCGAAATGATCCTGGCTTTATGCTGGCAGCGTCCAGTACTGAACTTTCTAGTCATAGCAAGCCAATGTTTAAGTCTGACAGTCAGAGGGCAGTGGCTGTCTTCAGGACCGGTGTGTCCCCCAACACCGCATTCACACTGCCTTACTCTCAAGCTACAAGTAAGTCAACCAGCAGAGAGGATCCAGCGAAACATTGTCTGCTGCACAACAGAGCCCACCCACTCCACAAATGCCGTGGGTTTAGAGAAAGGCCTATGTGTGCAAAAAGTGCTGCAAAGCCATACACCTAGCAAGAAACTGTGATGAGGAGGTAAGCTGCACAGAGTGTGGAAGCAAGACACACGTCGCAGCGTTGCACCCCGGCCCAGCCCCGAGGGTCAATAACTCAGGCCCTGCACCAGAGAACGGCGGGGGGACGGCGGTCTCGACCACATGCACCAAGGTGTGTGAAATGGACATCTCAGGACGCTCCTGCTCTATAATATGCCTTGTGAGGGTGTATCCAGCTGACCACCCTGATGCAGCTCTCCGTATGTACGTCACATTAGATGACCAGAGTAACAGATCTCTTGCACGGGCAGAGTTTTTCAGTCTGTTTGGCATTTCTGGACACCCCTCACCATACTCCCTGAAAACATGCGCTGGCACAATCGAGACTGCAGGCAGACAGGCACGCGGCTTCATGGTGGAGCCCATTGATGGCTACGTCGCCCTCACACTGCCACAACTCATTGCCACAACTCATCCCCGAGCTCGACCCTCAAGCTCCTATCGTGCTGTTGTTAGGCATGTTGAGCTGTTGAGACATAATCAGAGCACACAAAGTGCGAAAACAAGTAAATGGCCCACACAACGCACCCTATGCCCAAAAGCTGGATCTGGGCTGGGTGGTCGTGGGTGATGTGTGCATCGGAGACATGCACAAACCAGCCCTGGTCAGTGCCTACTATACAAACGTGCTGAGAAACGGACGGCCTTCACTCTTTCAGCCATGCCCAAACAGCCACACGGTGAAGGAGAGATACTGCGACGCTGAGCTTCCCTCACTGCTCACCCCACATAGAGACAGTCATGCAAAGGTACAGAAGACGTTGAATTGTGAAACCAGCACCTGGTTTCGCTGAACCAGGTGCTGTTATCTGGACCAGACCTCAACAACAGCCTTGTAGGAGCAGCAAGCTGGTGCTCGGGTACATCTTCAATGAGAAAAGAAGATTCTATGTGTATGTGGGGAACCGTGTTCAAAGGATCAGACGGAGCACTTTGCCACAGCAGTGGAGGTATGTAAACACACAGCACAATCCTCTGCCCTTCACTAACGTCGGCCTGGATGTTTTCTGGCCCTGGGCTGTCTCTGCATGACGCACAAGGGGAAGTCACACCGAGAGCAAAAGGTGGGCAGTTCTCTTTACCTGTCTATCTGTCAGCTATTCACATTGAAGTGATCGATTCCATGGACACTTCTAGCTTCATCAATGCCTTTAGAAGGTTCCAGTCTATCCGAGGGCCAGTGAAACACCTTCGCTCCGATAGGGGCACAAATTTCATTGGGGCCTCTAAGGACCTCGAAATCCCCTCCAATACTGATGAGAAAGCAATGGAGAGGTTCCTCATTGAACATGGCTGCACATGGACTTTCAACACCCCACACTCCTCTCACATGGGAGGGGTCTGGGAAAGGATGATCGGCATCACACGCCGCATCCTGGACTCAATGCTCATGCAAATGAGGTCTTCCAAACTCACTCACGACATACTCACAACCTTCTTAGCGGAGGTCACAGCCATTGTGAACAACCGCCCACTCGTGAACAACCTGCCTGTGTCCACGGACCCCGCAGACCCATTCATCCTCACACCGGCCTCACTGCTGACTCAAAAGGTAGGCCCTTGCCCATCTTCGGCTGGTGAGTTCGGTGCAAAGGTGCAAAGGTGTGCAAGTGTGGCGCAAACAGAACCTGGCGACACTGCAACCCCGCAGGAAGTGGTCACCCGACCAGCTTAATCTAAAGGAGGGAAGCGTGGTGCTACTCAGGGACACTCAGTGCAAACAAAATGACTGGCCCCTAGGTATTATCACAGATGTGTACCCCAGCAAAGACGGACGGGTGCGCAAAGTCCAATTGAGAATTTCCAGGAAGGACGGAATAAAAGCGTTCCTCAGGCCTGTAAACAAAATAGTGTTGCTCATTTCTCCAGATAATTAAATCTGCAATGATTTGAATGCTTGGTTCAGAAACTTTGTATATCAGACAAGAATAAGATACATGAATGTTTAACACATACACATTTAGATTTTTTATTATTGTTGAAAAAGGATATGTAAAAAGAAAAAAAAAATTAAAAGAAGTGAAACACACCGGGTATCAGGCAGGGAGTGTTCTGTTACATGTATGTTTTCCCCTGTGTAATTCAGTCTTTTATGTTTATTGATGGTCCTGTGATTCCATCTACTGGCGAACTTTGGTATTGTTCTGAAATACGTTCTGATATGTATGCCTTGGACTCCATTACACTACATTCACTTGATCGGAAAGCATGGTGCTCGCACTCGTCTTCACAATTGCGTCTCCTCTGGTTTCAAGTTGGCCTTTGAAAGCATCGTTGGTACGTTATCTGTAATGATATGTTAAGATGATTTGATGTATAATGAGATTAAGGAAACCTTGCAAACAAATTAGATGTGGATGGATATTCTTACGTTAAGCAAATTTTACAGCATTCTGTTATTCTCATACTGAAATGTTGTACTTTCATTTCTCAGTTACCTCAGTTTTACCCTACTTCACCTCACCATAAAGAGTGAACTGCAACTTTTCGTCTGCATGGTTTGTTGGAGAGGAGTTTATACTATCTGATGACCCTGGCAAGGGGGGTAGAGGGCAGAACACCCAGTATGAACTACCTACCAGAGCATAGACCATGATAGAGCTTCACATCGTCTATTGCCACATCAGACTGATCATTGGAACCTCTGCGCCCTTCAAAGATGATCTGTAGTGAGGAACAGTTGCTTTGATCTCAATGTTATCATACAGCCAGTCCTTTCTGTTAAGGATAGCAGTATTGGGTCAATAGAGAGACCAGCACTGGTGGTCGTACCTGGAAAGTCCCAGTTGCCGTGAGCTCTACCATAGCCTCTTTCCATACGTCTCCTTGGTCGTTTCTTTTCCACCAAACTGCCTCGGCCAGTCTGTCCTGGAGCAGGTACACATGGAGGCCCATGGTATCGGCTGAGCCGTACATGTGGTACCAGAAGCGCAGGCATTGAGGACCCGCGAGGGAACACTCAGAGCTCAGGAGACGCGCCGTGTCGCCATACGTTGCACTGTTGGCCTCGATGTACAGGTAGTGGCCGTCTGGAGGAGTAGGGCGACATTTTGTTACGATTTGTGGAGGTTAACTGTTGTCGTTACTACGAATAATATAACAAATAATAAAGAAGGCACCCGCACCTCCTGTGTGGTCAGCTGAAGGCCCTGTCATCAGAGTGGGGGTGGAGCCACGCTCCATCGTCCAATCAAAAGCGTCCGTCATCGCCTGGCTCCAGCCACAAAGATTGCCGTTGAAGCTACAGTCCAGGCTGCACACTATTACAAACAATGGAACATTCAAAGTATCATGAGACATTATACCACAAGTAACTATTTTTTTGTATTTTCATTTTGGAAGTGGTCCTATCAATTTTACATTATCTGGTGGATTAAGGTACCTTTGAATAAAACCTTCCTATACTCACCAGGGCGTGAAAGTAACGGTTCTCTGCGTGTTTGAGGAACTAATGAACTTCCGCTGAGCATTGCAGGGGAACCATCTTAGGGAATTAAAAACAAAACATACACTGATTGGGCAGGGGGTTATTGTTTAAACCATAAAATACCGAGTTTATGAGTACATTGTGTTCCATAACATACAAGAGAAAACACATCCTCACTTGAGCAGGAACCAAATTGGATTGAAATGTCATCTATAGCAACATCCGACAGAGCAGTAGATCCTCGGATCGCCTCTATTATGATCTGTAACGCATATCCGAGAAAGATGTTCAATCCTTGGTCATACAAACAACGTAATTAAGGTTTAAACAACTCATTCCTGATTCATGAGTGCTATGGTGTTACCTGGAATGTGCCTTTTTCTTTGATATCGACAAACGCTTGATGCCACTCAGACCCCTGGTCATTGACCATGGACCAAACCTTCTCTGCCTGTACTGCGTGGAGGTGGTAGATGTTGAGAGCCATGGCTGAGGCCGAGCCATGCATATGGTACCAGAACTGCAAGCACAGAGGGCCTCTGTAGTTGCACTGGGCGCTGAGCAGACGGGCTGAGTTTCCATGAGTCATACCGTCACCCTCAATATACATATAGTAGCCCTCTAGACAATGAGAAGGAGACAAGAGTATAGAATAAGTGTTGATGGCTACCATGGAATGCATTTTGACAACGTGTCATGCCTTTTGACCAACGTGCCTCCGGTGTGGTCTTCATTTGGGCCGGTAGAGAAGGACGGTGTCGGGCCAGACTGTCTGGTCCAATCAAAGCTGTCCTGTATGAGTTGCTGCCAGCCACACACATGGCTGTCAAAGTTGCAGTTTAAAGCGCAAACTATAGAGATAAAGAAAAGGAAGTCTATAGTATCAAACACGTCTACTGCACACTGTTGGTGATAGAAGATAAAATAACATAACGTTATAACTGTAAAAAAAAATTGGTCAATGATTAATCATTCTTAAAAAATCATAGTTTCCTTATGAAAAAAGATGATAAGCAAATTTATAATAGATTTTCAAATGCAAAATTGCAAAGTTCAAAATCAGGATTAATATTTTATGGCATACCACTTGACAGAAAACATTATACATATATTTAAATGCGGGTAATTGTGATTGTTTGGATTAAGCGATGATAGCCAGCTTCAGCAAGCCTTGGCAGATTGGTTCTTACGAGTTTGATCAGGTGTTGGAGCGGGAGTTAGGGGTGTGCTTGTTGGAGGAGGGGTCGTGTTTGGGATGACAGCTGCAAGAGATCAAATCGAAAATTGTAATAAAAAAATCAATTTCACCCTCTTCTGATAGTGGGTGAAAGTGACATTTTTATATAAAAAAAGGAAAGATTGAAGCAAATTATATCAGATAAGCTCCAGATCTGGTCATTCATCTTTGTGACCTTAGGGCTCCATGATCTCCCCGTTGATGGCCACCATCAGAGCCCTGTGGGACACCTACCGCAGGCTGTGTTGTTCTGCCAGGCGGGCAACTCCACCCCTGCCACCTGGCAGGCTGCTCTGTATGACTCCAGCGAGTCACACAGGGTGTGAAGGTCGCCGCTGGTGGCGCAATGATCGTACACGCAGCTGGAGACGTATTTCAACGGGTGCACAGGCTTGTGGCAGGCGCTGAAGGAGTCATCGAGAATAGCACTGCAATCACTGACGGCCTGCTCGTCACCTTGCTCGTCACAGACTTTTGGATCATCCGGAAGGGCGATGCAACTGGAGGGTGAGGCATAGATATGCATGACACAGAGAAGGAGGGAATAGGGAAATGTAAATCCAAAACTAGCTTAATATTACATTTTTTGGTGTTTAATCATCACTTTCATCCAAACCAAGAAATCGACGGTTCAGTAGACTATGGCGACCGGTCTTTCTTCACCGTGTCCCACGTTGTGTAAACAACTACTCATACACATACAAGTCTTAACTGCCACACACTATATAACACAGCTTAAAGCACTCACGGGCTGGAGTCCTCCATCACTCTCCAGCTGTTGCCAAAGTCAAAGGCCCCGGTGGCGTTGGACCAGTCTGGCCTCACAAAGTCGTCCCCCTGCCAGTCGGAGTAGGTCCCGCACATGCCACACAGCTGGCCCTTGTAGCGCTCGTCCACCTGCAGGAAGAGCCTGTTCTGCCCATCGATCATCACCCTCAGGCCAACGCCCGTCTCCACCACCACAAATTGTCTCTGCCTGGTGACTTTCAGCAAGCCGTAGGAACCATCGACGGTGTAAGGGAGACGGACCTGATTGTTGTGCACCTGGGAGCATGTTTATGGGAAATAAGGCACACATGTCATTGGAGCCAAATGTTCAGATCCTTTCCTAGAAAGCAGATGTGTTATGTATTAGGTTTCCCGTGTTTGGTTATATAAGTGAAGTAGATGGCCCAGAGGACAATAAAAGGCCCAAACTAGGCCAATTTGCTGAATGCCTTCCGTAACAGTAGTTCAACAGCAAAATGTAACAGAGGGTAGGACAATAGACCTGAGGGCAGGGCAGAGTCCACCAGACTAAATCTCTGGCCTAAACTGATAATAATGCTATTAATTAATTAATTAATGATATTGGAGTCATTAGTATGTGCAGAGTAGCATTAATGTCAGTATGACACTCAAAGTGCAGTCTAAATATAACTTTTGAAAGCTCTCTGTGAACCTTGATATGAGCCACGATGGCATTAGATAGTTGCAAGATATTGTTATTACAACTCAGTAACTGGACCTGATTGCTTTGCAGATACAGGAAGGCAGCTGACCACATTGGCTGTTTCGTTCACTCTTACATAGACTTTTCTGTTCTGCTGCAAGGTGAGGTGCAGCTCTTGGATCTGCAGGACCACGGTTTCCAGCTTGGACCGGGTGAGGTTCTGGTCGGTGGGGTTTGCGTTGCGCCCGGTCACAGTGAACCGCACCGGGGTCTTCTCTCCGCACGTGGTGGCCAGCGTGTAATTGCAGCCACCCTGGAAGTCGTAGGCCTTGCCGTCGTAGGTGATGTAGTGCGGGTCACCGTACATGCTGCAGGTGACTGTTTCAGGCGTGAAACAGCCCTTGACCCCGTCCTTGTCCTTGCAGACCTGACTCCCTGAGCAGCCCCAGGCGGAGCACAGGGTCTGTCCGTTGCCCAGGCACTGACACCTCTGGGTGCAACCTCCGTGGACGAACACTGCTCCTTTCTGGATTTATTGGGTTTATTGGGTGGGACGAAATCATGAATTCTGATCATCATCATGGGTTTACTCAAAACATGCAATAAAAACACAGAGTGTTTCAAGCCATAAGTTGTATTTGGTGTCTAAACTTCCTTATCTGAGGTCTGCTCTTACCTCATAATGACGCCCGTCGTTCCAGCAGCCGCAGTTCTCAGCCAGTACGCACACCCCTCCGCTGAGCTTGTACCCCTTGTCGCACACGCACCTCTCCTCACAGGGTCCGCAGGTGCCAGCCAGGTCCATGCTGGAGCACCCATCGAGGCAGCGGTCAGCACAGGCCTCGTAGTGACTGTTGGCGCCGCACTCCAGGGCTGCAGAGTTAAGAGGTGCAATCGGGATTAAAGTTCTTGAATTTGTCATTATCTTTGTCTTTATCGTAATTGCAATCATCTCCCTCATTGTCATTATTATTGCCATTACCACATCAGCTCCTCCTTCACATCATACTTCTAAAACAGATTTCAGGGTTTCTGCTTCTGAATCTGGAATGGACATGGCGACCTACTGCAAGTGGTGCCATTCCTCCAGGCCGGCACGGCGACCCCCGCGTCGTAGCAGATCTTGGCGTATGACTGCATGGTGTGGCACATGGCGTCCAGGTCGCCGTGACTGACGCACATCCCGGCCACGCAGCTCCGGTAGTAGCTCTCCACGCCCAGGACGGGGAGGCAGCGGGAGAAGGGCCCCGTCGTGGACAGAAGCTCCCCGCAGAACTGCCTGCTGCCGTACGAGAGCTCCTCCAGGGGGTCACACACGTGGGGCACCAGCACGGCGTCACAGGGGCCGGCGTGCGCCCCCGTCTGCCAGCTCAGCGCCAGGTCCGTGGCGTCGCGGGCCGCCGACCCGTCGGGCCTCCGGTTGTCGTCCTCCCCGAGGCTGTTGAAGTTGCCGCACATCCCACACACTTTGCCGGCGTACGCCGAAGGGAGTTTCAAGTGGACGGCGCCGGCGTTGTCGTACGAGATGAGGACTCGGTCGTCCGTCTCCACGGTGACGACGGCAGGGTTGTTACGGATTTTGACCGTGGCTCCAAGGATGGTGAGGGGGAGGCTCCGCCACACACCGTTGACCTGGTGGTTCAAGGTATCGTCAGGGTCGAGATTAACGTGTCGCGACAGGATCTTCGTGTTAGATAGGGATTAACTCCTTTCATAGTTTACATGTAACTGTTTTTACATCGGATAAGCTTTAGAAGACCCTGAACGGCATGTGATTCAACTCTGAACTTTTATGATAAGGCAAGATTTTCAGTAGATAAGCAGCTATTGGGATTTTCCAGCAATGATAAGTTGGTTAAACACTAATTCCAGAATGCGGCTGATGTAGAGTTACGCCTGTTACAGATAGGCACTGATAATGGGCGCAGATAATGAGTTTAGACACTGTTTAGAGACTGCAATGATTGCTGATTGTCAAGGAAAGTAAACTATGTTTTCTCCAATATCTGACCATGGTTTTCAGAGTTTTGTACTGGAGATAGCCAGCGACAAAATCCAATCCAAACTAAAGGAAAATTATCAATTCAGCGTGGTGACAGCATCATGCCTTCCTAATGCTGTTGCTTTGAAATATTTTCCTGGATCTTTCTACCAACTTCCAACAATCCTGAGAACAGTCTGAAGGGGCTCACCATGACCCTCTTAGTCTCCCTCTTCAGCAGGGACAGCCTGACGTTATTCACTTCCACGTTGATCCGCTCCACCGTCGCCTCGGATGCGTTGATCGCATCCTGGGTGTTGACCACCTCCACGCTGAACACGGGAAGACCCCTGATGGGCACGCAGGTCTTGGCCAGGATGTAAGTGCAGGGGGCCATGAAGCGGAAGAGGGCCCCGTCGAAGGTGCTGCATTGTGGGTCGGTGTGGATGGTGCAGATCCCTCGACCGACCATGACGCCTTTAGCGGATCTCTCGCTGGGCCGGTCGCTCGTCTGACCGCCCGGGCACAGGGGGGTAGAGCAGGAGAGCTGCTCGGCAGCCGAACACACACAGCGGGTCGACTTGTCTGTCCACAGGTCTGTGTTGGGCTCACACTGTCTCCCTGTGGAGATGGAGAGGGGTGTATATGTAAATGTTTGTGAGGAGGAGTGGGGATACCGTGGGAGTTGGCAAAGAAAATAATGAATGTGACAACTGTATCCAACTTGTTGGATATTCCTTTTCCTGAATGAGTCAATACTCACCACACTGTCCGTTCCTTATCCCTATATGGTCAAAGGAAACTCCTGATTCCTGATCAGCTTCAAATACAACCTGAAAAACATTATACAGACAGTGACAAACTTGTTTGTGTATTTGTATGCATACATTATAGAGATCTTTAGCTGTCATAATTAATAATTAATTCTGGAATCTTTTATCCATGGCAAGAGACAAGAAATATCAACCCAGGTTATAAAGGGACAGACAGCTCTTTGGCACCTTGATCAAGGAGTGTTACAAAGACTAGAGCACAGGTTAGAGCACAGAACCTGCGAGGACACTTGGACACCTTAGCCAATACAGACCATCCTCCACGTCTATTTTTACCTGTGTGGATGCCTTTGTGGCGGCCAAAGGGAGAGAAACGTGTCTCCAAGCACCACCGTTCTGCTGCCCAGGTGTGGTCCATATTTGGAGCAGACCTTGTGTGTTCTCCTTCAGCAGGACTCTCAGTTCCAAGCTCTCTGATGCCGTCGGGGCCATCTGGTACCAGAACTCCAGACAGGCCTCTCCTTCCAGGCTCAAGGCCGGGCTTTCTAAGAAGGTCAATGCTACACCTCCTGGGCGAAGATCAGAGGCGATGATAAAATACAGTGTCTATAGTGTTCTGAACGATTGTCTACAATCATTAATAATTAACACTCTCCCAGTCCAACACTGTCTTTCTGGTCTGTCTGTTTGGTCGTCCATCAATCCATCCATAGGTCTATCTGTCTTTCTGTTTGTCGGTCTATCTGTCCCTTAAAGTCCAATGAATACTGAGACAAATGTCTGATAAATGTCCAATAATTCACAATGCATGTCACTGGTTGCTATGCGGAAGGGATCCCTTGCTGTGGCTCTGTGTGTGTGTGTGTGTGTGTGTGTGTGTGTGTGTGTGTGTGTGTGTGTGTGTGTGTGTGTGTGTGTGTGTGTGTGTGTGTGTGTGTGTGTGTGTGTGTGCGTGTGTGTTCTGTGTGTGTGTGTGTGTGTGTGTGTGTGTGTGTGTGCGTGTGTGTGTGTGTGTGTGTGTGTGTGTGTGGATGTGGATGAGTGTATGTTTGTGTAAGTGTGTGTGTGTGTTTGTGTGTGGGTGTGTGCCTGGTGTTTGCTTACAGCATGCCACTGCAACAGTGATTCTAGAGTGCAAACAGAGGGCGTCCTCGACTCCCTTGATTCTTTAAAGCCCCCCCCTGTATACATGGGGATGTCGTGCTCTTCATTTAAGATATGACAGAATAGAATGATCTTTAATCTCCCATGTTTTTTTCAAGTACATTGTTAAAGCATGAAAATAAAAACGCCCACAAAGGCCTCCGGGCATTCTAATAAGACGCTAACTTGAGTGTTTTTTCTGTATCTATTTACGCAGAAGCTTTGAGTGTGGGCCCTCTGCTTTGATTGTCCCCAGGAGAACCCACCCGGTCATACAACATCATTACTCTCCCTCAAGTAGCGCTATTATGGAGGATAAGCAGGATAAGCTGTCTATCGTCTGGAAAAGGGCTACTCATTCCTCTGCTTAATGTCCCTATTAGGAATTGGGACGGTACAGAATGTCAAGTCCTGTGTTTCAGTGCACAGAGCTCACAAACACGGTACTGGGTACTGTTTGCTAGAAAAGCAACTGTCAGATTTGTAATTATAGTTTTGGTGATACGGTGACCTGAATAGTGTACGAAGCAGTGATATGAAAATCAATGACTGTACCTGACACTCTCTGAGCCGTAGTCCAATCACATAATGGACCTGAGTCGCTGTGGAGCACACATTGTGCAAGATATTCTACGGATAGAGAGAATACAGTTAATAGTTAATAATTTATTTCTTTTGTTCCTTCTTTCTTCATGCATTTCAAATTAGATGTGTTGATCTTTTCCATTAAAAACATGCAAAATATTAATTATTCGTGTGGTAAGAACAGATCTTAATAATCCACAAACCCACCTGACTGTGCTCCCCAGCTCGGAAGAGTCAGAGAAGAGTTCCCACACGGCACTCTGAAAATAAAATCCAGATATCAGACGCGTAACTTTGATTTTAAACATTTTATTGCGGGTAGTACTTCTAATTTCAGGAACATCAAAAGTCATTTGTATCTATATCCCTATACCAGACCCTCCTGGCACTCACTTGGCGTGAACCTGTGTGAGGAGCAGCAGGGACAGTGTGGCCAACAGGTGTGTGTGGAAGCCTCCTTGCATGATGGCTCCAGTGGCTCCTTTCCCCTTCGCGGCCGTACTCCTCGTTAAGATCTCCTATCAACAACCACAAACAAGCCACCAGGCACGAATAGCCCTTCTGCCGACTGGTCGATGTGCTGTACTTTATCTTGCTCCTCTGTAGAGGCTGGCGCACTGGTATTTGTAGTCTTCCCGCCCCCCCTCCCCCAACCCCCTTGATAACCCCACCCTATGGTCAACACCCGCACACACACAAACACACGCACACACACACACACACACACACGCTCTGAACAGGTACATCCAGTTGCGGGCGGGGAAAAGTGGACAGGAAGTGGGCTGGCCATGTGTCCAATGATATCAAATATTGGCTCATGATGCCTGGAATGCGTGTAGTTGTGTTTAGGGGTGGTGGGTCCATAGATAAGAGGTAGAAGATGATCAGGTTCCTTTTGGCAGTGTAACATAAAGATAAATATGGCGATAGTAGTACTGATAAAGAGGGGCAATCCCCTGAATTGTGCTATGTGCAATTCATCGCTACAGTGATTATGTAATGAGAAATCATGAGGATATGTTAAAATACAAAAAATACGTTGGATGTATTGAATAGGAATGACCAAAGATTGAACCAAAGAAGGTTCGAAATTACTAAAGAATGATTAACAGGTAATAATGTATAAGTGAATAATGTATAAGCGAGTAGATACTCACAAATTGTTTTTGTGGGTTAATCAGTCTCCAAGCTAACCATAGATGAACCCCTCGAGTGGAAAAGGGAGTCAGAAGTTATTTTTATTGATATTATTTGTAACAGTCAACAGTCTTAATCCAATGGTAGACCATGTAGAGGTGAGCTTAGTACTACAATGAGGTTAGTGGAAAACGGATTAAAGGGACCTTTGTGCATTACTTTTTGTGTTCAGAAGAATAGATTGGATCTAAAGGATGGATTGGGCTGTCTAAAGAAGCATAATCAGTGTGTTTATCGTCTCTAATCTGATGGAAAAGTCGAAATTCTTTATTAAAATTTGAAACAATATTCCGCGTAAAGTTCCCAACAAATGACAACAAACCTCTGACACCTTTCTGTTCAGCCGTCACTTATTTTAATTAACTGAATAGCTGCACTTCAGTCAACAGTTGACATATATCGGTGGAAAAATGTGAACTCCTTAATTTGAAACGATTATACTTTGATAATCAAACCTTTCCAGGATGTTTTTCTAATGCTATGGTTGAGTTATTGCCTTCATTTGATGGGGTAGTGCACTGTTAAATAACAATATGAGCTGAAAATTACAAAATTATTCGTATAATTCCACATACCACCCAATTATCGATGAAACTCATTTAAGGATGCATTAAAATAAGGATTTTTATTTTGACCATAAAATGCATTCACCTTAAAATAACTTTTGATCTATAAGAGCGGTGTAATGCAGAAACAAACACATCTGCCTGACTCGTCGGATAACCCACAAAATATTTCTAGTAGTATCCATGGCACCGTGCATGTGTACCCAAATATACCACATTCACACTATTAGTTCACTATTGACCATCAAACACCTAGAAAACGAAAAACCCACCAAAAAAATCGTTTTACAGCACCAGCGCTGCTGGTGCAATGCCCTGCTGTCGACTTCTGGGTGAAGACTCTGTGAGCTGATAGAGCCCTTGTTGAAACACTTCTCTGAGTTTCCTGTCTTCATGAGCGTGTTTACGGTCAGTCCCGTAGATAGCAGCCCACACTCTAAGTAGGTGCATAACTCAGATAAGACGCAGACATCAGGTGGGAGGGAGGTGGAGGAGGTGGAGGAGGTGGAGGAGGTGGAGGAGGGTTGCTGCGTCCACCTTTGTGAGTCAGTCAGTCGAGTGACTTAAGACCCCGATTCCCTGTGACAACACTGAGAGGGCCCAGGGCAAATATGACTATAATTCATAACTGTCACAGAAGATTGTCTTTGTTCGATGGGAGAATGGTCTGCTCTGTCTTAGTCTTGGACGTTGCAGTGTTGAGGTACAATCGTTCCCTTGTCTCGCAGATAACCCACACTCTATCTAAATCGGTCTAAAGTTTCATGAAAGCAGAGCCTGGGGAGTCCAGAAGAGGACAGGACAAGTGAGGGAAAAAGTACAAATCAAAATCAAAGAGCCTGGTCAAATACATCTCTCCCAAGTAGCCGGGTAACGGCTGAAGGCTTCTTAACCACAGTATTCCCCTTTGTGTTTTTAAGTTTAATAAACTTATTGGGTGCACTCACTGCTGTTTATCTAGGGATTTTATCACGCACAGTCGAATAGGGGAAGTTGTAAAGTTAGGCAACCAATAATGTCCTTCTTCTTTATAGATGTCAGAGGAGAAGAATAATGAAAACTAGACGGAACTCCTATGTCTTCTGATAAGATGGAGCCAATCTGGTTATTCATTAGGAAAACATACAATATATTAACTGTGGTAAGGCTTTTACTGTAAAGGCTGGGCATGTCATTTTATCTAGCAATGCACAATACAGACATTTCCCGACCAGTGGTTTTACAACCATTGCTCAGACTGCTTAATTAATCTAAAAGTGATTCTAAATGAAGTGCCAATAAATTGATAAAACAATATAATAATGAATAAAGTCCTTTATGCGACATAGTTGGCCAAACAAATATCTAGGTGCGCTAATCATTAACCTTAACCCCACCTTAATTTCATGGACGAAAGCAGGGGGTTGCTAAAGTGGGGGGTACGGAAAAAACAGGACACACACCGCCAGCCCCGAGCACAACATGCTAGCCTGGTTGCGGTGCCTCATCCATGACTAACAGCCATAAAGCCCATGTTTGGCCTTTGTAGCCCTCTCTCTCTCTCCCTCTCCCTCTCTCTCTCTCTCTCTCTCTCTCTCTCTCTCTCGCTCCACTCTGTGCTGGCACACAAATAGAACACCTTGCTGAGCAGAAGGAATGCAGGGCATGAAACACTGGAGAGGGAATGTCATGGCACAAGGTGGTATCATGCACATCACACGCTTGCTCTTTCATAATAGTGAGGCGCACACTCTATGAGAGGCGTCTGTGGGGGTGAACGTCGAATGGGGAGACATTTCTCGATCTCGTTGTTTCTATAATGTAGCACTTGAAGAAGCAGTTTGCTTATTTGATAGATTTTATGTACTGCCGTGATTCTTGCACTTTTTGGGGTTGCATCGTCACGGTTGACTGCACTTATGGTAAGTTGTTTTGTACAAAAGCGTCAGCTAAATAAATGAATTGTAATGTAATATAGACAGAGGGAGAAAGGGAAAGTGTGTAAGAGACAAATAATGGGAGAGAGATGATAGTAAGAGGGTCCATGCAGTAGACCATGCAGTAGGTGCATCACTGTATCGTTAGATGTTTTGTTTTGCTTTCCCCAAATACTTTATTTTTTTGGACCGTTGCCAGATCTGGCAACGGTTTCTACAGCAGGTATTCACCCTAAAAGTTACCCCGCACAAATAAAATACCCAGAACAAAAATCAATCCACAAGCACAGCCATTGAATACTTCAACGTATGTTCTATGACTGTGTAACCCCCCCCCACACTCCCACACACTCCCACATCTCCCCCTGTTCCCCACCCTGCTCGTAGGCCCTGCTCCCCGGAGACGCCCTGGGCTCCAAGAAGAGGGTCAAGGTCACGGCTGATGTGGATAACACAGGAATAGATAGGGGCGGACAGTCTCTCTCTGGTATCTGGAGGCTACCACACCCGCCTTTTATCCCCTCTTTGTTCCCCTGATATATAAATACATATAAATATATATATCAGGGGGATTTAATGGAGACTTCAGGGATCTTTGGTCCCTGCTGGAGGCCCTCTCTGGGAGGCTGAACGCTGCAGCAGAGGTCGTAGGTTTTGTAGTACGCTGGTCAATGAAGAGGGACGTTTTGAATGTGTGGTTCATTTCATATTTCGAAAACAGGGAGACAGAGAATGAAGCAAGGTGTATTTCAATGAGATATTTGAACAGTAGAGCTTCAAGAGAATACCGCACATGGTTATTTAATAGCCAATCCCAGGAACTTGCTTTTGATTTGGAGGTAGGTTGTATTGTTATTTATATTGAGAATACCATCTGGTCAAATATACTTATAATATTGTTTTATTTTGAATGTTTATTTCATGAAAATATACGACTACAAAGAAAGAAAGAAATAGATAATGAACAGACAAATTGATAATAACAAATAGAACGAGTGAAAACTCATGAATTTCCAATTGTGCTCCGATGATTAAAAAGGCTTTCCTTTTTGGGAATGCATGTGGATAATTATTCATTTGAAATTATGTGTGGACATAAAAAAATCCTCCATTAAATTTTTAATTATTCAAAATCGACTTAATATTCATTGAATGATTTGACATGGTAGAATATGTCCCTGCATAAAGCAATAAAGCAATAAATAACTTTTGTCTCATTCCGAATGTTGTCCACAAAACACCCCTCCATGTAAAATCGGTCTTTGTCTCATCTCATCATAACTCATCCTCACCCTCTTCTTCCTCTGACCCTTCATCGACAAGTCGATGAAACGGAACTCAGAAATATCTGAGTACCCCTTTCCCTCCCGTCGCCGCCAGGTTGCGCTCCGACGCTAAGCTTCGGAACCAGCTAGCTAGCAGGTTGGGTCCCCAGGGCTGTTTTTACATGACCGCTTCCGCTGCGTGGGCTCTCCGTTGGGCCCGCGGGGGCACGGCGGCCTGTTTAATGAATACAGGTGCAGCTTGTTCTGCTCTGCCCTATCTATCAGCCAGACGGGATCGATACTGTGGCGTATTTGTGTTTAATGGTCTGGTATTGTTGACACAGAAGAACCCGCGTGGGAATGAGATTCACTGAGAAGATTCGCTTAAGGGGGATTTCGATTTACTTTCTCTTCAGTATCTCTGGTTTGGAGCATTTCTCTGCTCATAGAGGCAACGTGTAATTCAACCCTCGCTGATTCAATAATGAGTCATGAATCATTTAGTTTTGTTGGGCTTATGGATACGTCTATAAAAATAGGTCAACATTATTTTGTGGAATCAGCGTTATACTTCTGACTAAAGCTGTCTGCAAAATTTACGACAGAAATACTTCAAGACCTTCCAAAGAACATATTTTTTTAGCGGAACTGTCGGGTTCAGCTGTTTTAAGTATCTGAGAATACTTTGTCTTTCTCTGTGTTTGTAAACAATTGTGGCCTGCAACGTCCACTTCGTGTGCTCATCCAGAAGGCTAGCTTTGGACCAGTGAAATAAATTGTCCCATTTTTCGCAGATTCAGAGTTATTGTTGCAAACCGCTTAACCCAGCATATGAAGCAGTACTCCCTTATATTAGGAAACAGCTGAACCTGTGTGCTTTCTCCAGGGTCATAGTGTCCTTCTGATTGCCCCACCTGATGCACCCATTCTCCTCGTGTGCTTTTAGACATAATCTCTGTATTTGACTGCAGACTGTGCTGTGTTGCTGTTTGGACCACAGTACTTCCCTAAAGTGCTCTGGGGCTCTTAAAAACTACACCCTGCACTGGTAGAAATGTTTTTTCATGCAGCAGAACAGCAGGGAATCTCTACCTTTGTGTATGGATCTACTCTGCCTTATCACCTACCACAAAGAATTTGACCACTTTTAAGAGCATCTTGAAATGTTATTTACTAACTCTTTTAACAAACTCCCAACAGGAGCATCCAAAGTGTAATCAGATTCAAAGCATTTGTTTTCCTCATCCCTCGAAGGCGTCTAGGGGTATCTCGCCATATAAACCCAAGCTATTATTATGATTATTAGTATGCAGGTAAGAGGGAACAAACAGATCCGTATAACACCTACTTTTCTGTATTCAAACCGTAACTCCTGGATGGCTGTGGAATCCTGTGACTCGCAGCAACAAATGTATAAATGTATGGACATGCTCTCCTCTGTCTCAAGGTAGTAAACTCCCGACAACATCCAGTCAGCGGCGTCGTTTCCAACTGCTTTCCACTGCGTCTGGTTGATCACCATATTTTTTCACTTTTTCTACAAGTTTTTTGCTTTGTACTTCAGTACTTGTTAGCCAAAGTTGGTCTGGATGCACTGGCACACACTCTCCAACCTAATGTCCCTAACTCTGACTCCTATATGCTATCGCTATATAATAAATAAAAATAATATCACTGCTTTAACTGATGTTAATTATGGTTAATTGATGTACCCTTATTGTAAAGTATGACCGAAATAAAAATAACCTTTATTGAATTACCATAAATAACTTTTCAAAACAAGGTTTACAAAGTGTGGCAACCCGGCACGGTGATTGAACCACCTCCTCTCAAACAGGACACAGGGGGAAAAGCCAAAAAGGCATGTTTAATCCTTAACATAACACAAAGTCTCTGAAAACACAAAATAACGAAAAACCTGGGAGGAATCAACGGTCCCCTCCTTCGTGGGTGGAATCCCGTCACCCACGAGGACCAGTCTCTCCGAGCAGGAGCTCCAGGGCTGGGAGAGCCCCGAATGAGTGGAGAAGCGGGCTATTTAAGCCCTGCTTCTCCACCTGTTCCTCAGGTGCGCTGCATGTCCTCAATTGGCCCGGGCTGGGTTGCCACAAAAGACACCGAAAAAGTCAAATGGTTTACTGGCACACAATCTCCAGTACTTTACGTCTAGCAGTTTCTACCAAAACATCTATATATATATTTCTTATTATATAGCAATAGCATAGGAGTTAGAGTTAGGGTCATTAGGTTGGAAGTGAAAGGATTGGAGATTGTGTACAATCACCATTAAGCGAATCCCAATCAGTAGGAGGGAGACTTTCAGAAATACCTAAATCCCAATAGCAGTGTTTTGTCCAGTATGGCTGTGACACTGTGTGATGGGGATTAGCGTAGGTCAGCTGGATGGATGGTGTTAGTGCGAGGGGTTTTGGGAGTGCTGAAAGTAAGATCCTCTAGGGTATACGCCTCACTTAGCTTGTAAACCAAGCTTTCTTGGAGCTGCCCTCATTGTAAATGTCATAGGCTAACCCCTCTGGAAACTACAGGGTCTCGGAGTGACCATGTGACTGACAAGGTCTTTTCAAAGCCACCTTTTAAAAACTTTTATCAGTAAAAATAGTCCAAGCATAGTAGTAGACATAGTGGTGGTAGCCATAACACTGACAGAAAGAAGTGTATTGTCTCTGCAGGCCGTCGGACATGTGCAAACCGAGTTTATAGTTTTAGCTTTAAATATTAAACCTTAAGGTTTAAAGATGTTTAATACTGAACAACGTCTGTTTTTAGTCGATGCGTCAATTGAACGCTGTGCACAAGGTGTCAGAGCAGATAACAAGCCGCAGACAGAGAGTGAAAACAAGCTACACGTACGATGTAGCCTTTCCACCAGGTGGTGGCACTCTTCCTCTGTCCGAAAACCCTTTGTGTTGGGGCACAAGACTCCAAGGTATTTGAATATGGGCATTTTCTTGTTGTCTTTGCCTCATACGGCCTAGCCACTGATACTAAAGAACGTTCCTTGTTTTGCTCCACTAGAAATGCTTGGCGTGTCCAACAGTGTGTTCTTCTCGCCACGATTTAAACACGGTGCCACAGTTGATATTTTAGATTTATTTTAGAATAAGTTTGGGATAAAGGGGGCTACATAAAAACATGAATCGTCTCAAACATTTACCCAGGAAAATAACTCACCCTGATCCTCCACGCCTATGAACCCGACTCAGCGAACTGATGAAAAGAATATGAATTTAATTACAATAACAATTGATCGGCCTAGATCGTCTGTTAAAGCAAGATAATTCTCATTTGAGAAGCCTGATAAGGAATCGTTTTTTTCAGCTCCACTGATTCTCTCTCTGATAAACCTGGCCCACGGACTACAATACCCAGGCAGTCGCTCTCGCACAGTGTCCTATCTACCCCCAATTAACGTGGAACGGCTCCCCATTACACGCTACAATGAGACACGGCGTCCCATTACCTCACACTCGCTCATCACCACTGCTAATTGTTTTTTTCTTCATCTCTAATTTTTCTAAATTACACCTCGTTTTTGAGAGGGGAAGAATGTGTCATGGCACACATCCTGCATTTGGAAAAAAGTAAGGAATTCACAGTTTATATTTGCTTAGAAGGATGGATGGATGGAAGACAGACAGACAAACCCACCTCCTGGCTGGTGGGCCAGGAGGCCAGCGGGCACTCAGGCAGGCAGATAGGTGAAAGCTAAACAGTGGAAGGGTTGTTGCTGTGTGTAACCTTCAAAGGCCACAAACATTGAGGAACCATGAAGGCTTAATACACAATCAGCCAAAGGTCAACCCCCCTCCCCCCCACACACACAAACACTGTAACAAGACTGTATTTAGTCTGCAAACTGGCTGCCTGTAGGCCACCTGCTCAACCTAAAGCATCCTGGAGCATGGCCATGCTAACATACAAAGCTAGAGTAATGCATGGCTCTTCCAGTCATTGATACACAGATTGATGGATCAGAACTAAATCCAAATAGATTTTTTTTTTGTTATCAAATAATCACAATATACGATTTGGTCAGAAATAAGTTGTTAAGAAAACCGCTCAATTTCCCAAAACTAAATGTCTGGATGAGTCATTTTCTGTGTCTAGATAGTGAAGTTGTGAAAGGATTCTCCTATGATATATCTGATAGATATTTTTATTCTCTTGCTGCCATCAGTCCGTAAATATGATTGACCTGTTCAACTAACTCACCGGGCATGTGTAAATCAGCGGTTATTCTGTTGTAATGGAAGGGCAGCAGGGCACATTGCATTGAAATGCATTCCACTGGCAAATTCAATGTGTCATCTCATACATTTGGGGCCACAGAAGGTAAGTAAGTCAGTAAATCTACAGCTTGGTAAGATAGCCTCTTGATGACATTGAAAGTTGTACAAAGAGAATTTCTAAATTAAAGTCACAATGTGTAAGACTGAGCTCGACCAGTAAGTAGGCAGGAGACTTTCAGAAACGGAATAACACTGTTCTGTTGACTCTTTCTGTCTGTTCAACTATGTGCTGCCCGGCTTTCTGGGTGGGATGAGTGGGAGGGGTTTAGGGTGTGTCGAAGGTAAGATTCATGTAAACAAAGAGGGGAAAACAATCGGTTATAGGATGGGATTTTATTGCTAACATCAATCAGAACTGAGTAGAATTGATTATCTGCTATCGATCAGCAATGAGGACAGATTCCAGGTCATTTGAAGCTACAAGCTATTTGAAATGTTTCACAATGCGACGTTATCCGAAACATCCAGTACTCTCTGTTATCTTGTCGGAGATAACAGATAATCGTCCACGTTAGACTTAATGAGCCAATCAGAGGCGGGCTCTGCCTGCACTACCGTGTCTGGTGATGTTTAGTGCCGTTCCAGTGTTGTTTTTGGCTGCGACTCAGTTGGTCTAAAGTGAGAATGGAGTGTTTTGATGTAGTTCATTCTTGACACTTTTTTATTTTTTTGGCAGTCCATTCATTTCATAGCCTTCGCTTGTCAATAGATGACTGGGTGAGGTGACAGGTGCAATTTCACACGTCCACTCCTACCAAACACACACACACACACACACACACACACAAACACATACACACACACACACACACACACACACACACACACACACACACACACACACACACACACACACACACACACACACACACACACACACACAAGAGTAAATCACTATGGGAGTCTTGAAAACACTACACAAACACAATGATAAATTATTACTATAATTTTTTTACTCGGGAAAAACATGTCAGGTTACTCTTTGTATGCCCCGATTTAAAAAGAATGAATGAAACGCAAAATCAGTCTTAGATAAGGCCACTTGCAATAACCTTGAAAACCCACGCAAATCCTGCTGCCAACACTAAGGCTAAGGTTAAAAAATAGCATTTAATTTCTGTTCTACGCCTTTAAGGGCGGAGAAGCGTTGTATCCTGATGTGCTAGAAGGACTGACACCGGCCCCCCAGAGATGTGCCACACAGATGGAATGAGTGTGGGGGAAGGCAGCAGAGACAGGAGAACGCTGCAAAACCACTCTGAAAGAAAAAAAGCCCTTTCATTATTCATTTACCAATTACTGCACGGGCCAGGCTGGCACGAGGAGGTGAGGCATAGATTCCTCAGCATGGGAAAGATCTCACTGAAATCCCTTTCAAGTTTGAACTGGATTTTATTTTATCAGTAATATCAATGTCAGGGTCAGACCTTGTAGCTCATCTGCATTGTGTGGGCGGGAAAGCCCTCAGCTTGTGTTTGATTGTTTTATCACCAGCATGAATTTGTACAGAATGAATGACTGTTTTTCCTTTTCCTTGTCCCTATTTGTTCACTGTCTATGGGTGCACATGCTAACAAGGGATGGTCGATTATCCAATGTCCTGGCCTGCTGGGCCCCCGTGGCTCCTGGGGGCATTAAAAACCAGAAGACAATGTCACAAGAGTCCATCGCTCTCTCTCTTTACCTCTCCTCCTCTCTCTCTCTCTCCCCTCTCTCTGTCTCTCTCTCTCTCTCTCTCTCTCTCTGAAGCCTCCTGATGGGTTTGTTTTGAAGCGGCCGGACATACAGAGATGCTGTACACATCTCTCCCCCCCACCTCTGTCTGTTCCATCTCGTCTGAGTTGAATTGAATCGAATGCATCCAATTGAATGTGCACGATGACTGAGAAGAGTGGCAGCAGCAGTCACTCTCTCTCTCCACTCTCACAAAGAGAAAAAAAGTAAAACAACTCAAAAGAAAAAAAAACTAAAACAAAATACTACATTTCGCTCCTGCTATCCACCGTTTGATTCGCTCGCCCAACCAGCCGAGACTGGATTGTGATGAGGTGCAGGTCTCCAACAGGGCTGTGGAAATCTTATCCGTGCGTTTTCACCACTATGAAGCACAGGGCCACCCTGAGAATGAGAGAGAGAGAGAGAGAGAGAGAGAGAGAGAGAGAGAGAGAGAGAGAGAGAGAGAGAGAGAGAGAGAGAGAGAGAGAGAGAGAGAGAGAGAGGGAAAGAGAGAGGGAAAGAGAGAGTGGTGGAGAGGGAGGGGGAGAGAGAGAGAGAGAGAGAGAGAGAGAGAGAGAGAGAGAGAGAGAGAGAGAGAGAGAGAGAGAGAGAGAGAGAGAGAGAGAGAGAGAGAGAGAGAGAGAGGGGGCAAGCCATTGGACAAAATGCCTGCCCCAAATCCAAAAGGCAATGGAGCATAAAAGAGCAATCAAAGCTTTCAAAAGTTCCTCAACCTACGACTCTCTTGCTCCCTCTGTGTATCTGCTTTTTCTCTTTCTATCACTCTCACACACACACACACACACACACACACACACACACACACACATACACACACACACACACACACACACACACACACACACACACACACACACACACACACACACACACACACACACACACACACACACACACTGTACTTCTGCATATTAGTCTGGATGGTTGTGCGTTTGTGTTTTTTGTACTTGCAGTTCTAACGTGGGGTAGTGATGTTTTCTAACGAGTTAGGGCTTACAAACATCCAGAAATCCTCAAAGAGCAGCCAGACCAATACCAGTCTGGGAAAAAGAATACATGATGTCAACATATCGTAAAAGAAAAACAAGCCATGAAACAACACCTTTGGTATTGTAATTATGGAGTAAACAGTGGAACAAACGACTGAGAGTTGACCACGGCAGACCTTCCACCCTCGCTGACAAGAAGAATGAAAGCATTTTCCAAACCCTTTTCATTTAAGGGACCAGGCACGGAGGCACCTTGGCACACCCTTCATTACATTCTTAAGATCCTCGCCTGCCCGCGGCGCCCAGAGCTCAGCGCCTTCCCCCTGAACTCTGCCGACACAGATAACAGCAAGCAAAACCCCAGCTCTCTAGAAAGAGACACATTTGAATGTCAACCGTCAAATATCAGAGGACAAACTACAAATGGCCCTGCAACTTTTTGTAGAAAAGTCCTGAAAAAAAAGACATGCGCACACCCACCCAACCACCCACACATCACATACACATGGAGTTACACACACACACACACACACACACACACACACACACACACACACACACACACACACACACACACACACACACACACACACACACACACACACACACACACACTCTCACATTATCTTGACATGAAGCAACTGTGATAAGGGGAATAAAAGCCAGGGGAATTTGAATCATGATATCAGGGGATTACAGTGAGGCAAACTGAATGGCACTAATTTGAATTTCCCTACCGCTGCCCTGAATGCAAAACGAAAAGTGATTCATGGGAGATGCATAAAGAACGTGATAGGAGGGATGTTTTAATAATCGATGCAGCGCTTTTATTTATGCAAATACTAGCTAATTTGTAATTATCTGAGTGGGTGTGTGTTTGGAATCTTTCTTAATTATCCCCTCAGCGTATAACTAAGTGCACCCATGTATGGCTGCCGACGGTAATGAGGACACGGAAGAAACGGTTGAAGCCAAAAAAAAGAACCCAACCGCAACGCGACAAGCCGGATCAGAGCAGCAGACACGATGAAAGGCATTGTGGGAGGTCGGGGTGGAGGTTTTGGGGTTGACTTGCGGGTGTTGCACAATCAGGGTTGATGACTAGAGTGCATGACACTCAGACCTCAAGACATGTGATAGAAGGTGGTGGGGGGGTGGGGTGGGGGGGGGGGGGGGGGGGGTGGGGGAGCAGCATAGAGTAGCAGTTGTAGCTGTATGCATGTTGTGTCTGAAGTTCAGTTCTGCTGTCGCCAAAGTTGTTGCGTTGGTTGGCTGTGCGCTTGCATCAGGCTGGGGCGAGTGGCCTGACCGTGAGAAACAGGTTGCACGTCTGGAAAGCGTACGTGCATGTGTGCGTGTTTGTGTGTGTGTGTGTGTGTTGATTTGTGTGTGTGTGTGTGTGTGTGTGTGTTTGTGTTTGTGTGCATGCATTGGTGTGTTTGTGATCTTTCCCCACTGCTCAGATGCTGCTCAGGTGCATAATATGTCTGGGAAGTGTGTGTGTGTGTGTGTGTGTGTGTGTGTGTGTGTGTGTGTGTGTGTGTGTGTGTGTGTGTGTGTGTGTGTGTGTGTGTGTGTGTGTGTGTGTGTGTGTGTGTGTGTGTGTGTGTGTGTTTATGAGTGTGCTTATATGTGCATTATGGTATCCCCCCCCCCGGACCCCCATTTAGTACTAGGATGCGACAAAGTAGACAGATATTTAATGCTTGGAAAGGTGTGTGCCTATGTGTCTGTGTGTCCCTGTGTGTGTTGTGAACCCTACCCCCCCATGCAGTGGTCGGAGGAGGCTAAGGCACGCGGTGGTGTGCAGCGGCAGCTCGACACAGTGGAAAGGCTGTGGGGTTGCAGGCTCACCCTGTCGATAAACAATCTGTGGACAACAAAAGGAACCGTTGCAGGTGTTCGCTGTGCACCTCCTGTGTGCCTCTTCACCCTGTGCACTCTTTTCAAATGTCAAACCCGAGAGGCGGATGAAAAATATCATAAATTGTATGTTGCTTACACATGTCATCGTCAATCATCCCTCGTTTTCAAATCTATAAACCCGCTATTTAAATATTGTTACGGTTTGACGCCTTCAAAATAAACATGCACCTGTTGGGTAAAAAAAAAGAAAAAGAAGCAATAGACATGGTTATTGGTCACCATAAAGAGAGAGCTATAAATGTGGTTGCTAGCTCTCTAGTTGTAGTTTGTGGAAAGACGCTCTCTAGTTCATGGAAAGACGCGTTGAGCTGCTGATTTGACATCATCAGCCAATCATCAACGCAGGGCTGCGAAACAATGACCTCATGACATTGTATGAAAACTGGAACACAAACGGTGGCGTAGAGCAAATAAAGAAAACGAAAAGCTCTGCAGAAAACAGACAAGAATGGGAACAGGGGTTGAACAAAAGAAAATAAATGAGCGAAAGGGATGGGAGGAAGCGCTGTGAGGTGTTTCATATAACCCCCGCCCCCCCCACTCTCCTTCCCTTTGAAGGCTGTGTGATTGTGGATTCAATCAGGTTTAATCTGCCTCCTTCTGCGGTGAGGGGCCCAGGGGAACTTGTCCCTTTTTCATTTCCAAGGTGGCCTCCTACACCTCCTCCACCTCCACCTCCACCACCTCCACCACCCTCACCTCCACCTCCACCACCTCCACCATCTCCACCACCTCCACCTCCACCACCTCCACCTCCACCACCTCCTCCACCTCCACCACCTCCACCACCTCCACCTCCACCACCTCCTCCACCTCCACCACCTCCACCACCTCCACCACCTCCACCTCCTCCACCTCCACCTCCACCTCCTCCACCTCCACCTCCTCCACCTCCTCCACCTCCACCACCCTCACCTCCACCTCCACCACCTCCACCACCTCCACCTCCACCACCTCCACCACCTCCACCACCTCCACCTCCACCAATTCAACCACCTCCACCACCTCAACCACCTCCCCACAGTCCCAGCTCCCTCTATCTTGCGTCTTTTACAAACCCCACCCTAATTGTACCCCACAGCCACACCCATTCCACCACCACCACCACCACCACCACCACCACCACCATCAGACCCAACACACACCACCAGACCCCAAACACCACCACCACCACTAGTCCCCCACTACACCCACCATCAGACCCCCGCTACCATCAGCACCAGCATCAGACCCCACCACCACCACCAAACCTCTACTACCATCAGCACGTCCCCGTTCTCCTTCTCTCACGTCTTCCCACTCTTTTCTATCACATGGCAGAGATTTCCCGGTACAGCTTCCTCCACCCCCCCCCTCCCCCCTCACAGATTTCATGCTTCTATGATTCTTTTTTTCTATTTGATAACATGAGTGAGGGTCTGCGAATTGGTGTTTGACATCTTCACGCCCATAACTCGTAGCTCTGCAGTGTGTGTGGGTGTCTGTATCTCTGTGTGTGGGTGTGTGTCTATGTGTGTGCGTCTGCGAGCACATGTGTAAGTGTGAGTGTGTTTGTGCGCGTGGGCGAACATACGTACGGCCGTGTGTGAGTGAGCGTGGTGCACGTATGTATGGGTGTGCACGTTCGTGTGTTCTATATCTTCTGATACACCAGGGCTCTGTCATTTCGGACACTATATTTTTGCTCATGTCCACATCGGCGGTGGCCGCGCAGTGTGCTCCGTTGGACCATTTGCAATACAGCAATCGACCATCCCACCGTTCACAGTGTTTGCAGGAATAAGAGAGAGATCTGCTGGTGTGCTGTTAAGCCCCGTGATATCTGCTGGCTACTGCGGTGGAGAGACACGGGTCAAGCCACAACCACATGACGCGTGAACACCCTGGGAAGCAAGGGTGTGTGTGTGTGTGTGTGTGTGTGTGTGTGTGTGTGTGTGTGTGTGTGTGTGTCAGGGGGATGTGTTCATGATTCTGGTGCAGAGATTGAAACTGTACAAGCTGTGCAATTGCAAAGGGAGATTTTTTCATTTTAATCTGTATGTCACAGAGATACTGGCGTATTTCAGCATATTTGAGGCGATAAACCTCCATATTAACCGTTATTTCCACATGCTCCCCCACCGCAAGGGAATATCCTCACACTCTGTCCTTCCTCCTGTCTGTCAGCCGGTTTGTCAGGGTGTGCATCGGCTTGTAGGTCCGTCTCTCAGAATTCTGTCAGTCTGTATTTCTGTGCAGTCTGAAATTCTCTCTGTCTGTCCGCATCTTTCTGTGTGTCCTGCCGTCCGTCTCTCTTCCTGTCTGTCTCTGTCTGTTTGTGTGCATGTGTGTGTGTGTGTGTGTGTGTGTGTGTGTGTGTGTGTGTGTGTGTGTGTGTGTGTGTGTGTGTGTGTGTGTGTGTGTGTGTGTGTGTGTGTGTTGTTGTCTGTCTTTCAGCGTGCTCTTCAGGCCTGGGTAGCTCTGTGATGGATCCTCGTGGTCCAGGAGGCATCTGCCTGTGGTACAGCTGGGCCGGCCTAATGAACTGGGTCCAGACGCGGGGATAATCAGATTAATGAATGTGTTCACCGAGCAAAATGACCAAAATCAATGTGAGAGAGTGAGGGAGTGAGGGAGTGAGAGAGGAACGATGATGGGAGAGACAGTGAAAAAATAGAGAGTCAGTGAGAGAGATAAAGAGAGCGAGAGCGAGAGAGAGAGAGTTAGAGAGAGAGAGAGAGAGAGAGAGAGAGAGAGAGAGAGAGAGAGAGAGAGAGAGAGAGAGAGAGAGAGAGAGAGAGAGAGAGAGAGAGAGAAAGAGAGAGAGGGAAAGAGGGAGAGAGAGGGAAAGACAGAGAGAGGAGGATGTGGGAGAGTGAGGTTGGAGACCAAGATGGCTGCCAGAGGAGGAGGGCACAGTTTAGACTGGCAGGGAGCCAAGGTCATAGTCCGAGCAGAAGACTCTAGGTCGTGGGAAGGTTGATAAAGAGGGAGAAAAACAATAAAAAAGACGGACGCTTAGAAGTCGGCAACACCCCTTTGAGCTTGCATGAAAATAAATGTCTGGATGAACTTTGACCTCTCACTGAATTGCTCGGGAGTGTTTATTGAGGAGGGCCAGTGTAGTTCTGTAACTCTGCCTGTTCAGCCCATCGGGGGGGGCCCTTTTGCATGGGGCTGCCTTCCATTACATTTAGACTTCTTAAAGGGAGTAAATATGGACTGACTCTGTTATAAAACATCAAATATGACGATGTCCAATTCATTCCCCGGTCGATTTTCTGATGTGTGTATTATGTTGGTTTCTTCCTTTTTCAGGCTTACTTCTTCCCTATGTGTTCCATTTGGTAGTTTCCTACAATTCCCAGCATGCCTTTAACCACCAAGCCCAGTTTTCTCTGAGACAGAGAAAGCTAATGTGTTGCATGCTGGGTGTATGAGGCTGATAACATGGTGACTTCGTGAGTCAAATTGCTAAATTACTGATAGTATGAATATTTTAGAAAAAGGGGATCAGCAGTAATCATGCAGTTGTTGATTTATGGGGATAAAAAACTCTGATAATGTTTGTCGATGCTACAGTGTGTTGAAGCAATAGTATTAATGAAGCTATGAATGCATGGCAAAACAAACAAAATATGAATTATAAATGTCAGTGCTTGCAATAGTCGGAGGGTAGTATAACAGATGAAGACACAAATAAGATAAGAGAGAAGGAAGGAAGGAATGAAGAGAGGAAGAGATGTAGGGAAGATCGGGATGGATAAGGAAGGAAGGAAGGAAGGAATGAGGAGAGGAAGTGATGTAGGGAACATAGAGGGGGATAAGGAAGGAAGGAAGGAAGGAATGAGGAGAGGAAGTGATGTAGGGAACATGGGGGGGGATAAGGAAGGAAGGAAGAGAGGAAGAGATGTAGGGAACATAGAGGGGGAGAAGGAAGGAAGGAAGGAAGGAAGGAAGGAAGGAAGGAAGGAAGGAAGGAAGGAATGACTGGGAGATGCAAGGGGAGGAAGGGTAGATATTACCTGATAGATAACTTAATTAAACCTGATCGAAACACTAAAACGCTTGCTTTAGCCTTTGTACAACTGCATAAAACCTCAGAGAAACATCGATAAAGGACGCGAGCATGATGGAAGCCCTGAGTCCTCTGAGCGTGCACTCCAGAACAAACACGGCGGCACGCCTCTTGTTTTCCCCCTGCTCAATGTATATTTAAGACCGACATAAAAAGCAATGGCATCAGTACCTAACAATGTATCAGCGGCTGTGTTTATAGAGCATGCGAGTCAGCGTTGTGGAAAGCCATTTGCCCTTTGAGTGTTCATCGTGTTGGTGGACGGAACAAGCAGATGGGGAGATCTGTTCTCATTACCGCGCGGAGCGAGCTCTGCAAAGGCCCCGCTCCACAGCCACAGAGAGCCAGGGCAACGCAATGCAAACACGTAATGACGTGCTTTGAATATTACATTTACTCGGAAATTAATTCTGTGAGAAAGTGTGGGAAAAAGTTTCATTAACTTCAATTTGTCATGTTGTGGTTGGTGGAGTTTTTTATTGACTTTAAAAGGTTGTTTAGATGTTGCTCGGAAAGGGATGCTGTTTGGATGTCTTTCCTTCTTAAACATGCTCACAGGCACACACACACACACACACACACACACACACACACACACACACACACACACACACACGCACAGGCGCACTTGTACGCGCACGCAGAGACCCCCAACACACACACACACACACACACACACACACACACACACACACACACACACACACACACACACACACACACACACACACACACACACACACACACACACACACACTCTTCATTACCAGGCTATTTCATCTCTGCCGGCAGCGAGCAGGCATCCAAGCGGGGAGCCAGCCAGCAAGGCACGTGGGATCGTCTTCACAGTAGACACAACAACAGCGCCGCGCAGAGTTGATCCTCACTCTTGCATATCAGCCTGAGACAGATGCCACCCCAGGAGGCAGAGAGACACATAGAGAGAAAGGGGAGGAGAGAGAGAGGGGGTGGGGCTGTGTTGGAGAGAGAGAGAGTGAGTGGTGGTGGGGTTGGTGGGGGGGGGGGGGGAGCCAGGGGGAGGAATGAGGGGAAAAGTATGTGAGAGAGAGAGAGAGCTAGAGAGGGAGAGAGAAAAAAAGGATATAGAAAAGAAAAGGAGATGAAGATGGACTGATGGGGAATACGAAGGAAAGAAGGAAGGATAAATGGAAGTGTAGTTCTCTCAGTACAATGGTTCCTCACAGAAGCCTTGATGCAACTATTTGCATCAGCTTTTTTTCCCATCACAGCAGGGCATGGTAATATCTTCCACTGTTTGATGAGTAGGCAGAGCGTGATAGTAGTAGAAGACTCTTAGTGGGCTGGTCTCACACTACTATTGGTTTGGAAGTGCAAAGCCCTACTTTTCCAAATAGGTCACACTAAATTGTATTCAGTTTGATGTGAAAAGATAACAGACTATCTTACTGATGCAGTACTTGTATAATTGAGCATAATCATATCATTGATTACATTTAATTACCCTATATGCCTTTCTATTTCTAGTTCAGTTTGGCATATGGCAATGGCCCAGATAAACCTTGCATGATGTTTGATTTTGTTTCTGACACAATATCTTCAATAACTTGCTTTCCGTCTTGTTGGCAACAGTGTTGTTGTGCCGGCCTGCCATACTTTTAATAATGTTTCTTTAATTACAACAATGCTTTTAGTCTCCTTGAGGATCACCCAGAAAAAAAAATATGAATCCTACACACATGATTCCCTGTGCATGTTAGGGTCGACCGTCAGTCTGCGGAGATAAGCCTTTTCGACTGGGTGTTATTTTGGCTACCTTGACGCAACCACTCATCTACCTGGAAACAGAAAGCTCAGCAAGGCCAAACTCCTGCCTTCAGACAAGACATATTGACCATAAACAATTTTCTCTCCATTGAGTGGTAGTTGAGTGTGCAATAATTTTTTTTAAAGAAGCGGACCACACACACCTACACACACACGCTGACATACACACACACACACACGCACTGACGTATACACACACACACACACACACACACACACACACACACACACACACACACACACACACACACACACACACACACACACACACACACACACACACACACCTTTCGGTGACATGAATCGATGCAGTATTGACTAGGTGTAGTCGCGGGAAAAAAATACCCTAATGAAAAAAGAGATCCTGGTCGTAATGGAAATATATATAAAAACCTCATAAGGCCCCTAATCCAAACAGATTAGTACGGATATAAAGCTCTGATTTATGTGGGCAGAGAGCTATAAAGTTTGAACACAAAGAGGGAGTAACCTTCAGGTCCCGGTCTGTTTATCCGCAGGACCACACTGTGTTTATTCAAAGCGACAGGCCAATATAATCCTTACAGTACGACACTACGTGAAGGTATTACGCTGGAGGTACAAAAACACAATCATGCAGACTAGAGGAGAACGGTGTGGTTGGAACATTTCTAAAGAAGTCATTTGTCATTTATCCAGACAATGGCTATTCCGATAAGAATTTCATTTATTTTATTCCATCACCGGTATTAACAACAATCGGCAAAAATGTTATCAGCAGTGTCCTTTAGAAAGGTCTGCTGTTTTCCAAAGCAAAGATACACAACACCCAGATACACCTTTCCATGCAAAAAAAAAAAAGGCTTGTTTTCCATTACCAAAAATGCTCACAACAGCGCAATCCTTGCTCACAGTGTTTTGCCATCTATTGCCAAGCAGTGAAGTGGTTGGGGCTGTCTATTTTCGAAAAGAGGAGCTGTGAAACTATGGGACCCCTTTTTATGTCACTCTCTGTCTCTCTCTCTAGAGCTGTATCCCTCTGCCTCTCTCTCTCGGTTTCTCTCAATCTCTCTCTTTCTCTGACAGGCCTGTGATGTGTAAAAAGCTCTCATTCCTCAGCTGGGAAATCAGGCTTACCACAGTGCCGTCACAATCAATCAGAGCTCATTACCCACTACACAGCGCTGGATTCTCCCCCATTTACCTGCCAT
Organism: Gadus morhua; assembly: GCF_902167405.1. Classification (NCBI taxonomy): domain Eukaryota; kingdom Metazoa; phylum Chordata; class Actinopteri; order Gadiformes; family Gadidae; genus Gadus; species Gadus morhua. The sequence goes on along the minus strand of NC_044055.1, from coordinate 18,483,542 downwards.
GTCCGGGATGCTCTTTCTCCGCTGCATGGGACCATGAATATGTGTGTGTGTGTGTGTGTGTGTGTGTGTGTGTGTGTGTGTGTGTGTGTGTGTGTGTGTGTGTGTGTGTGTGTGTGTGTGTCTCATTATTGTGTGAGCATCTTTGTGCATATGCTTGGAGTTGTGTCTCATTTTGTGTGACTAAATGCATGTCTATGTCATGTCTGTTTGTATACATATGCACGTATGTTTGTGTGTATGCATGCGTGCGTGTGTGTGTGTGTGTGTGTGTGTGTGTCTGTGTGTGTGAAATGTTTGTGTGTGTGTCTCATTATTGTGTGAGCATCTATATATGTCTGTCTGTCTGTATGGATGTGTGTTGTGTCTCATCGTGTCTTTCATCGTTGAGTGCAGTGTGTGATCGTGTGTTAGTGTGCGCATTTGTGTGTGTGTGTGTGTGTGTGTGTGTGTGTGTGTGTGTGTGTGTGTGTGTGTGTGTGTGCGTGCGTGCGTGCGTGTGTGTGCTAACACTCCAACCATGCAACAACGTGCAGCTGGTGAAGAACGCGGTGGTGTGTAGCCATGATGGCCGCCACCCTATGGGCACTCGAACACCCGGCAGCCTCATCTCTTTCACTCCCGCGTCATTAAGCACTTTTACCTCTTCCCCCATCCCCTTACCTCCCCATCACAAGTACACTCAACGCCCTGTACATCACTGTGTGCTCCGTTGCTCCTGCTGCCCACCGCAGTACCTCTCTGGGGGGGGGGGGGGGGGGGGGCACGATGGGGATGGGATCACACGGCGAGAGGACCGACGCAGCGATCCAGGACTCAAAGTGTAATGGGTGGGATTGGGTGGACCACGGTGGGAGGCGGCAGCGGTGAGCTGTGTGTTTGTGTGCGTCAGTCAGTCACTCTGTGTGTAAGCAGATTACAAGCTGGCATTGATGAGACCCCCCCCACCACCACCACCCCCGCCCCCCCCCCTCTTTCAGGCCTCGGCGACATGGCAGCCAGTACGTGGTGTGTAAAACAAGCATGTCCCTCATGAATTATACATGAAAGGATGGCCAGCCATGAAATTGGAACTAAAACCACAATGTGAGAGAGAGAGAGCGAGAGAGAGAGACAGAGAGAGAGAGAGAGAGAGAGAGAGAGAGAGAGAGAGAGAGAGAGAGAGAGAGAGAGAGAGAGAGAGAGAGAGAGAGAGAGAGAGAGAGAGAGAGAGAGAGAGAGAGAGAGAGAGAGCGAGAGAGAGAGACAGAGAGAGAGAGAGAGAGAGAGAGAGAGAGAGAGAGAGAGAGAGAGAGAGAGAGAGAGAGAGAGAGAGAGAGAGAGTGAGAGAGAGAGAGAAAGAGAGAGAGAGGCTGTGTTGTTGGTGGTGCTGAAGGTGCCGGTGGTGGTGGCTGTTGTGGTGGGGATGGAGAACAACAACAAACAGAGATAAAGGGAGAAGAGGGGAGGGAGAGAGAGATTTATTGAGTGAATAAAATAAATAGAGATAGAGGGTGGTTGAGAGCGACAGAGACAGAGTGAGAGAGAGAGAGAGAGAGAGAGAGAGAGAGAGAGAGAGAGAGAGAGAGAGAGAGAGAGAGAGAGAGAGAGACCTCGCTTCATGACAATTAAGTCGAGCATCAGCCGTACACCCCCAGCATCCAGCTCCCCAGCAGCAGAGCTGGGGCTTTGCAGGACGCAGCTAGGCGCCCGCAGGAATTCCACGCTATTTTCCAATTCATTAGCCATTGTTGCCTCCGTTGTGCGAGTCCCGTCCCGCGAACAATAAGCCTGTTTTTTACTATTTGTAGTCGTTGTTCTTGTTGGAGTCCAAATTGTTGTTTGCCTCCATTTACGCGGATGGAAGGCACTTTATCCTCCCCGGCTTTTCTTCTCTCCTGGAGGTGCCTTCGTTAGGATAAGGCTCTTTCATCTTCTCTAAATGGGGCCCCTTCGGGCTGCTAGGCTTCCCCTCTCCTACGCTAGGCTTCATTGCTCATTAAGAGCAGAGCGCAGGCTCAAACATGGCTTTCTAATTGGTGGAAACCAAAAATTGAGACTGTTGTCTTCTGTTGTTTTTTTTGTCTTCTTTAACCGTAATTTATGCTGTGGTACGTGTTTTGTTGTTGTTGCGGCTTGTACGATAATGTTTGTACAAACCACGATTGTGTGTGTGTGTGTGTGTGTATGTGTGTGTGTGTGCGCGTGTGTGTGTGTGTGCGCGCGTGTGTGTTACAGCAAACACATTTGCTGTAATTAACCCAAAAATTAAATCTTATGTCATTAGAGATTATGGAACAGGCTAAATCGAAATTACCCAACAACAAAGCTACAGCCAGAATGTCCTAATTTCAAATATCTGTCAGAACGTTTGTTTTTGTTTGGGCCTCGTGTTATGATTCACTATCCTTCATGGACCCAGGGTTGCCAGATATTAAACAAATAGACACACAGACAAAGCGTGCTGCAGCCATGAAATAACTCAAATGAAATGGTCAACTGACATGTACCATGCCTGACCTGAAAGCCTCGTCCTGTTTCCAAAAGCTTGTGATGATGTATTCCAATGAGCTGTTCAATTTACAGTGTAGCAAACGTCGGCGTGCTCATTGCTAAAATAGATTAACTGCGCTTGTCTCAAAATGTAATAATGTGCTGGGCTTGTCTTTGCTGGTCGTTTGTTGTCCTCACCCAAGCTTCCAGGAGTGAGGAGTTGGCGGGAGGAGACAACTCTGTCCAATATTGTGAATTTGGACTGAAGTACTTAATTTAAACGCACAGCGTCAATGTTACCTATTGTACCTTAAAGAGATAAACCAGTAGATAAAGTATCAGGAGTTGGATACTGGCTTTCAATTCTTATTAATGTGGTTTTTGAGGGGAGGTATTTTTGTTATTCTGGGTAGAGAATGGAAAATGCTATCAAATACAGGAAAGGATTGTAGCAAAGCAAATCGTCGATTATCTGACGAGGAACAATCTCTTCGAACCTTTCTAGTCGGGGTTCAGGAATTTCCACTCAACTGAAACTGCAGTGACAAGAGTTGTAAGTGATATCCTTCTTGCTTTGGACACAAATACAAGCTCAATGCTTGTGCTGCTGGACTTGAATGCTGCGTTCGACACGATCGACCACAGCACTCTTCTTCACCGTCTTGAGCACTATGTTGGTTTCGGGGGTACGGCTCTTGGCTGGCTTGAATCGTACCTCACAGATAGAACACAATTTGTGCTCCATGAGGGTTCAGAATCGAAGCACTGCAAACTACTCTTTGGCGTATCACAAGGGTCAGTCCTCTGTCCATTACTTTTTGCAATCTACATGCTTCCCTTGGGCGACGTTATCCGCAGCTTCAGGACACCAAAAATCTTGGTGTCCTGTTCGACCCTCAACTGTGCTCTGACCAACATGTTAGAAGTATAACTAGAATCTCATTTTTCCATCTGATAAACATTGCAAGAATCAGACCAATGTTATCTGCAGCAGATGCAGAGACACTGATTCATGCAATTGTTTCATCAAGACTGGATTATTGTAATGCACTGTTCTCGGGACTACCAAACTCTAGCACGAAAAGTCTACAGCTTGTACAGAATGCTGAAGCTAGACTGCTGACCAGAACAAGAAGGTTTGATCACATTACACCTATTCTCGCCTCTTTGCACTGGCTACCAATAACTTTCAGATCGGATTTTAAGGTGCTACTGCTAACCGATAAAGCCTTGCATGGATTATCTCCATGCTACCTGAAGGACCTGATCATTCCTTATAGTCCTTCTCGGTCCCTCCGGTCTTCGGGAGCTGGGCTTCTTTCACTGCCGAAGGTTAAAAATAAATCGGCTGGACAGAGAGCTTCTGCCAATCGAGCCCCCTTCCTATGGAATAGGCTGCCACCAGTGATCAGGGAAGCTCACTCTGTGGAGCTATTCAAAGGAAAGTTCAAAACCCACCTATACAATTTAGCATTTGGAACATAGGAGTGTGAAAACGACACAGATGCGATGTGAAGACCACTCTGTGTTTGTTTGTGCTTTTGTTTGTTTTTTTGTGCTTTTGTTAATACAGTATGCTTTCCCACTATGTACTTTTCCGTTCTAATTCACTATTCTGTCTGATGTAGCTTGTTGCGGTGCCTGGACTTGATGCCTGGACTCTCCTCATGGTTAACCGGCCAGCACCACATCACCAATTTAATTTGATGTGCAAGTATTTACCTGTATGTCAATTATGGCACCCATTGCACTCCTGACATTCCCTGGAAGAAGGGATCCCCTACTATGCGTTTCTTCTCAAGATTTCTTCCTTGCTAATTTCAAGGGAGTTTTTTCTTGCCCTTGTGGGGGCCAGGGTAAAGGGGGGTGTCATAAATGTTTGGCCTGTAAAGCCCTTTGAGACTGTAATGGTGATTAAGGGCTATACAAATACAATTGAATTGAATTGAATCACCAGGGCAATCACCACAACACACAATTCATTTAAGGTAGCCAGGTGCTAAAATATAAATGGCTGACCAATGGTAAATGCTAAAAACAAGAAAATGTTGACATCCTTCAAGCTCTCAGTAAACAACTTACACAATTACATGATTTTTTTTTATTCTATGTCTTAGTATTTCTTCTATGATCTTGAGCATAGCGATCTATGCCCTTGTGCTGATGTTACTTATAATTAATTCATACCGTAGAAAACAGGTGTAATATCCTATTTGTGAAGTTGAACGTTTCGGTCACTGATTCTGATTGGCTCGAAGCTGTTGTGAAATACTCCACAAACCTGTAACCGAATAACAATATTATTTTGCATTCATGCGCTGCCAATCTTTGTATGCTAGCCTACTTTGCTTTTCGATAAGTTATCACATTTTATGTTGCTTTGTGACCGTTTTTTGTAAGATATAAAAGCCATAAGGCAATTGATTTTCTTTGATTCTGCTTCACTTCACTTCATGCATAACAATGCCCTCTAGTTGTTCCTAAACCACAGCCTCTTGTGGATTATTGCCGACGATTTTAACAAACCACTTTGGGAAAATTCCGCTTTGCTTGGCTAAAAACGTTTGGATAACTCAGGCCTAGTTTTTAGGATTCTCCCAAACAATGTATTTAAATTGAAAAGTGTTAACGTTAAAGTTAACTGGGAGGTAGTTCTAGTTTGTAGTCATTCAAATTACCTCTCTCATGGGTGTTTTGTGTTCAGAGGTGTCAGGGAGACAATGGTTTCCAGCTAATGGTTTGTGTTCACCCTGCAACCTCTGACCTGACCAAGCACAGCAGCTTTCCTCTCAGCCAGGCATGTATGCACACTCTCACTCACACAAACACACACATGTGCACACACGCACGCACACACACACGCACGCACGCACGCACGCACGCACGCACGCACGCACGCACACACACACGCACACACACACACACACACACGCACACATGCACACACACACACACACACACACACACACACACACACAAGGCGACAGTATAAGCAAAATTGTAGAGGTCTTGGGGGAATACACACAGAAAAGTGTGGGTTAATTGCTTTTTTCCCCTTATTTATTCTATGGAGTCTGTTTGTAACTATGGCTTCAGGATGCAGACAACCAAAAAAAGAGGGTTTCATTTTGCTCTTCCTAAGCCCGGTTATCTGAGAATGCCCCCAATGAATGTAAGTGTGTATTAGCATGTGTGCCTACTTGTATGTGTGTGTCTGTATATCTGTGTGCATGCATGACTGCTAGCCTGCTGGGGTGTATGTGTAGGCCAAGGGGTTTGTGTGATATGACTCCTGCCCATCTCCTCAATCCCTCTCAGTGAATCACAGATGCGTTCTGAGCTATAGTTTAATGTAAGCATTCAGTGCAAAGTCGAAGGTACTCAAAATGTCTTTCGATTATTAAAGGGTACATTCAGCAGTGGCTTTGAGCGCAAAACTATATCTGATTTATTTATTCTGTTAAGTAACAACGCAAACATTCGATACCCGACTATGCAATTATTTAGTAAGTAAAAGGAAGTCATTTCTTCCCAGCGTCCATGCCTCTCTGTTAAAGTGTGATTCCAAGTATTGAATATTTGACTATTCTAACACACAGATATATGCTTGATGCCACAGTTCAGAAATAGGCAGACTCTGCAGAGAGCAGTTTTACCGTCTGCGGGCTGAGATGACACATCTTGTTTTAGGGGTTGATCGAGGAGAAACACCCGGGGGGGCCGACGGGAGGAAGGGGAAAAAAATGCCATCAGGCCGCTTACTATTAATCATTCAGAGTCCCAGGATCCATTTAGGAGCTTGAGCCCATTTGCCAAATGGCCAAATAACTGAATAAGTCAACAACAACAACGGAAGAGAATTCGCCTGTGGTGTTGACCATTTCTCAAAATACCTCTGAGGGCAGGTGAAATGGAGTCGATGGGGGACACAGGGATGGGGGGGGGTTGGAGGTGGAGCTGGAGGTGGAGGTGACAATACCTCCTCGCTCGCTGTGCTTGAGATGAAATAGTAAAAAGGAGGAGAGCCTTGAGGTATGACTTTATTCACAGTGAAAGCTCGCAGGACGAACGTCGCTGGCCAGTTTGCCCCCAAAACACTCACGTTTGGGGGGGGCGCGCCTTTTTTCACGTGCGTGTTTGGAAAAAAGAAAGTGCGTTGTTACTCAAAAAGATAGTTTAGAGCAGTTAAGAATGCCACTCCTGATTGTATATTATACAATCCAATTAACTTGTTGCTTGTTGAACTCGTACAGAAGAGATCAAGGACAAGGTTAATGCACGCTCACACACGCACACACACACACACACACACACACACACACACACACACACACACACACACACACACACACACACACACACACACACACACACACACAAAAACACATACACAGACACCAACACACACACTCATTTAAGGCATGCCATGACTAAGCAGAGTTACCACTAACGATGCAATAAATCCCTGAATTTAAGTTAGAAAAACTGTCCATTTGTTCATTGGAAAGGCAGTGATGAAACAAAGATAGGGAAATGTTCATGCAGCCTATTGATGGACTGAGTCTCGCAGCCTCGAACATAGTCGAACAGGAAATGTATTATTCACCGTTGCTTTGTTGATTAGGATGATTCACCAGTTCAATCTAGACACACATCAATAAAAGATACAAAGTTCACTCTCAATTTTCATTAAACAAAT
>NC_044055.1:18458874-18468874 GCF_902167405.1 Gadus morhua | reverse complement strand
AGTGGTTCTCTGTGTGTCAGAAAAGGGGCTTGTCGAGTCTAAGCCAGCGTGGTTCATGGTTTTACAACGAGTAGCTCCTTTTTCGTTCCTGGATGAAGCATTGTAGCTGTATGTTCTTGTTTAATGATGTCTGCGTGCACCTCAGCTCGATACAGACAAATATTCCAAACTCAAGGCAGAAGGGGTGGGAGTTTCAAAGAATTACCAACATGAAGGATTTGAGGAGTGGGGAATAAATATTCTACTAAAGGTGAGTAAGAGCCACACAGCTCCCTTTGTGGATCACCATAAATTCAATGTTTTGCGAGTGTTTGTGAGGGTCTGAGTGTAAACCAGAGTCCCGCTGGGAGTGGCTTCTTCTCCATATAGGCAATCCTGTGTTTGCGTGTGTTGCTTTATGAGAAACGTTGGATTTCCGAGTGACGCCAGATTTACACAGAGTTTCGAATGCAGCATTCGTATGTTCCCACGCTAATTCATAGTCCCATCTCAAGTCTGCTGTTACCATTCCGACTGACTGACCGTCGGTCTGCCCGTCTGTCTATCTGTCTTTCTAAACGCTCTCTCTTCCACTCCGTCTCTTTCTCCTCTTGTCTCTGGATTGCAATCAATAGTTATTATCTGCAGAGTGAGGCGACAGACACGGGACCCGGCTCTGAGTTGATGGTGCTTTTTCATTAGGGCTGACACTAGTCTAAACAAAGAAGGCCTATTTCCCTGCCACCAGACAAACACGATCCCCGTAATGGCAGCAGATAAAAGAGAAGCGGAAGGGAAAATTGAGTTTCCCATAATCACTAACCCGGGAGCACTTCTCTCCCCCCCCCCCCCCTCCCCCCTCCCCCCCCGCCCCTCCCAGCAGCCTCCTTTTATGAAGTGACATATTTAGCTTCTCGACTACACAACAAAGAGGGTGGTGTTCATTTGGTATCTCTTCCCATTAATCTGTCAATGTTTAATCATCAGATGCCTGCGACTCTATCCGTCTATATCGGCGCTCCAACTGTCGATGGGCCGTTAATCCTACCCTGGGTTTGTACATGTGTACATTATGTGTCCTAGAATCGGCTCAGACATCATACTTTTCCATCCATCCGTCCTTTCATCCTTCATCCTTCATCCCTCCACCAATCAATCCATCCATCCATTCATGTATTCTTCCATCCAAGCATAAATAAACCCTCCATCCTGCCATCCATCATCCATCCATTGTCTCTCCATTCACCATCCATCCGTCATTCCTCCGTCAAGCCATCCTTCCATCCAAGCATAAACCATTCCATCCATCCATCCCTCCATCCATCCATCCCCCACCCCTCCATCCAGCCATTCATCCATCCATCCATCCAAGCATATATCATCCTTCCATCCAACCATTCATTGTCCCTCCATCCATCCATCCGCCACGAGTCACCTGTCAGCTGGTTGGTGTGTATGTGTGTGTATGCGTGAGTGAATGCGTGCACGCATGTCTGTGTGTACGTTGGTGCGTATGCATGTTTCTGTGTGTGTGTGTGTATGTGTTTGCGTGTGAGGGGGGTGAGTTTGTTTTGTTTTGACGCCGGTGTTGTTTCATAAAGTAAATAAATGATGTCTGCGCCGTGGAGTGGAAAGCATAACGAATGGCAGTTGGAGAAAAGGCAATTTAGGGAGAAGTGCGCTGGCTGGCAAAGGAACGGAATGGGTTTTTACTGTGAAGTATAACCAATGCATTACAAAACGCATCACCAGAGCTTTATTGAAAAAGCCAAGTACCCCTCTCTCGCTCTTTCTCACTCGCCTTACAAAAATGTCTGGCATTACCCTGGCCTACATGCTTGGGCCCTGAAAGTCACTTTCAAAACATCATGGGAGAGGTTTGGATTGCAAGGGCAGATATACGTATCGTGCATGATGCTCTAAGTGAAAATCAGTGCATGATGTTTCAAGTCGCACCTCGCATACATGAGCATAGATTGCCTTGCTGATAAGTGCCTCACAATCCAAATGACTAAATATCATTATAATGATTACACATTTTGTTGGTACTCAACAATCCCTGTATCAATATATAACTTTAAATACTATCTTATTATTTCTGGGTATTTCTGGATAGATTTTTGTGTTTACTTGGTATATCGGTGATGTACACTGGTTCAGGCACTGCATTTTTCAGTTATTCAAATATAATAATGCCTGTCGACTGTTCCTCTAAAACAAAGAGCAGCTTTCACGGTCGAAGACCTCAAAGGGGTTTTTAATTCACTGCTTTTTTATGCTCTTTGTTTATTTTGACGAAGTAAACAACATTTAATTAAACAAAAATTCAGCTTCATTTAACTAAGGTGTGAACGGCATAACCCTCAACTATTCGAGTCTCAATGTCAATATCATTGCCATGATCAAAAACAATAATTAAACCAATTTGAAAGGTCTGAATTCAATAAAGCTAATGCCATTTAGATGGTTGGCAATAATTGGAACAATCACCCACAGAACATTGAATTAAGATTCCAGAAGACCATCGCACCCGCTTTTAAGTTTCCTCTGTTTAAATATTATTTGGTTTTCTTTTGAAAGAAATAAAAAGGACAAAGCACTATCATTTCTCTTCCCCCCTACAAGATATTTGGACATTATGCTAAATTACTATTGGCCTAAGTACCCAATCTTTAAGCAAAATGCAATGTCCAGAAGGGAGTTATTTCAACTCCCCATCATTTTTAACATCACGTGGATAAACATATTAAATTAAACCGTTGACACAGACCGGATCGGGTACAGCATCTATCCACAATCCCTTCACATGAATGCATAAAACACATAAATTACAACACATGCAGTAGTAGAACCCCAAAGCCAGGCATCTGTGTGCAGTGCCGCCCATAGGGTTGACTCTTGATTGCCTTGTGTAGTAATTTAAAGTGCTTCACTCTTTTCTTTCTCCTAAAGTGCTATTGAATCCAGTTTAAACGAGTTCCCGGTGTGTTGAGTCCAGTCCGCCCTCACCTGTGGTCAGAGCGCAGTGGTGTGAACTCGTTATGCAGACGGAGGGATGTGTGTGATGATGCTGTGTGTTGCTTTAGCGCCCGTCAGAAGCCGCTCTGCATCGATTATAGCATTGAAAGGCACGCCTGCTGCCTGTCTTGCCCTATAGTTTCACTGACGTAGAATTATTGACTCATAGTGTCTCGGATCTGCAAAAGGAGTTCTTGCAATCCTTGCAAGTATTTCATTTTTTAAGTAGCCGTTTTCTGAAGGAAATCGTACTTTACTTTCATTTTAAAAAATGGTTCATTGATGCAAGACCACAGTCCATGAGGCCAATGAAGATAAACATCTCAATGATCGCATTTAAGATAAACAGAAATTGGTAATATCTGTACTACAGATGTAGAAATTCAGATTTCGAAACATCAACATCATGATCCTATAAAGGTAGACATTAACTTTATAATGCACTATGCTTGGACATGGCTCAAGTTCAAGGCAGTTTCAATCTGCCATTATTGCAGTACATAATTTTCTCAGTGGACGTCTGAACAAAAGTTACCACACACCGTGGCCTAGACTGCAATTTTCTCCATACAACTGCATAGCATGGCTCTATTCTGTTCCTTGTGTGAGCAACGGTGTAATACGCGATAATGCAGCCATGTAAAAGCATTTCCTGCGGCCCAAGGTGATCGAGAAAGACAAAACATGTATTACCTCATTAGCAACTAGAGCGCCTGAGGGGAAACAGCCAATGCGATACCAATGTTTTAATGCAGGATTTAAATAAGCCATGTCCTTGTAGAAAAACACTATTATTAATTTGACTACAACAACTGAACGCAGACATAGGGGGTGCGGAGGCAGTGAATAGAAAACAAAGATAACCTACCCAAACATCTAGTAGGTAAACCTCCTGCCTGACGTTGAGTGAATCTCATTGAGCCAACCAGTTGCCTTATTGCTAAATAAAGCAATGATATACAAACACCATAGCGTATTTGAATGAATAAGCGAGTACCGGCCATGCTAAAGATTTGTTGCAAAGCCCAAACCAAGCTACAGTAATAGAAAGTGTGAAAAGAGAAACATGTTACTTTACCGTGTTTCGGATTTGTTAGCTTTCCGATGTTCTGAGGATCTGAGGAGGACTGTAACGTGGGAGTTCTCAGACTGAAGTATCGAAAACATGCACATTGTATATACTATATGCATATATGAATCTATGTAAGCATGTTTGTATACATAAATATATATATATAGAGATATTATATATATATATATACATTATTTATGCATTTGCAATTATAGTTTACTTTCAGTTATGTATGCTTGGCATTTGTGTGTGGTGGGCAGAGGCAAGTATGCGTATAAGTGTTTGTATTCATGAGTGTGTGTGTGTGTGTGTGTGTGTGTGTGTGTGTGTGTGTGTGTGTGTGTGTGTGTGTGTGTGTGTGCGTATGCATGTGTTTGCAAGCATGTGTGTGTGTGTGTGTGTGCCCGTGTGTTTGTGTTTGCGTGTCCATGTCTGTGTGTGTGTGTCTGTGTGTGTCCTAGGATGAAAGCAATGGATTTTGTGTGTGTGCAAACGGTTTGTTTACTTTAGCAGCAGATATCCAAGAAGCGGGAGGAGGGGAGGGCGGTAGTGGATAGAGGATAGAGGCGTAATCCCGAGCAGCACTAGCATGTAATGTGATGTGTTTCTAAGGCCGCACTGATGACCAGATTAGCTCCGGGACCTGGTGTTTGCTGTCCTGCCTGTTTAAAAGAGCGAAAAAGGGTAATGAAACAGTGCCTCTATCGACCCTTTCAATCGCTGATAAAAACGGCGGCTTTGTGTATATATATTACAAATTAAATAGCAATAACAGATATCTTACGTTGGGGAGACGCACAGACTTTAACATGCCGATCGCCCGGTACATGCTGATGACTGCAGAGGGGGACCTGTTTGTGTTATTAATGCACTTGATTTTCAATGCCAGTACAAATATAAATTCCCAGTATGTAAGTGCCATTGAGTATTTGGAGACATTGGTTCAGAATATTTTTTTCCAGTTGGCTGGCTTTCATTATTGAAAAGTTTAGTCAAATAAAAACAAAAGGTACAATCATGGGCGGTACTGCTAATCCTGGATTTAGGCCTTTGTATTTTCCTGTTTTCATCAGGCTTTTCCTCTTCCAATGAAAACGGGCCTTCCTGTACTTTCCGTCCTTCCTTTTGTTCTTGTCACAATGTGACAGAAAATTGATCTTTAACATGTAAAAGCCTCTGTCCTTGCCTTCATGGATTATCCTTCAGCCCAGGCTGACATGTGTTCTTTGGAGGGTTCAGAGGGCTGAAAGGGTGACGAGGGAGAAGGGAGGAGGTGTGAGGAGAGAGAGACAGAGAGAGAGAGAGAGAGAGAGAGAGAGAGAGAGAGAGAGAGAGAGAGAGAGAGAGAGAGGGGGGGAGAGAGAGAGAGAGAGAGAGAGAGAGAGAAAGTGAGAGAGACTTGCCAGAGAGGATTATCCCAGACGACAACTTTATTTCTCGTCAATGGCTTCATCCACGCAAGAGGCAGGGCTGGGTGAAGGGAGGACTGAGGAGGAATGAGAGAGGGGAAATCAAATATGCATGATGGTCGGTCTTCACATGAAAACACTTCTGAAGGCTGCAGTGCAGGTGTGTTTTTGTTTACTTAAAGCCCTGATCCAATAGTATCCCCTGTGTGTTTACCCTGTCTTTCTAAGCTCAGAAATACACATGTACAAACACACCCCCGCATGTACACGCACGCACACAGGCACATACACGCACGCACACAGTTACACACACACACACACACAGGCACACACACACACACACACACACACACACACACACACACACACACACACACACACACACACACACACACACACACACACACACACACACACATTTACACTGAAGAATGCACACACACACACACACACACACACACACACACACACACACACACACACACACACACACACACACACACACACACACACACACACACACACACACATAAACATGCAGAAATACATATTAAACAAAAACCTTTCCACTGCACTGTGATAACACTGAAATATTAGCATCCAGAGAGCATAGAATCTAAATACGAGAGCAGGAGGAATCCCAGAGGGATGGACACAGAACCACTTGTTTAAACTTTCCCTAACACTAAGGAGCAGATTCAATTGTGTATTTTATTAATCAATTAATTATTCACGAACAGGCTTTGGCTATCTCAGTGAGACAGACCTTTTGCAATTGGACCATATCTGACATGATAATTATTCAGTGTAAAAGGTTACTCATGGCCTGACTTTCAAGATGCTGCCATTTTGACAACACACTTGCAACAAATCTGAACAGATTTTCTGCTTGGATATTAGTTTAAATATTGTAATCAAGGCAATTGCTATATTAAGTAAGATAGTAAACTCAACAGTAGTCATTGCAGTGTCGATCGGAAATGTTGTTTGATAACTAGTGACGTAGAATCCATATCATAGGGTAAGGAATGCTGAGTAGATCTATGTGATATATGGAGAAAACTTCTTAACCTAAATCTACACAACCTTTAGGTGAAAAATAGAAAGTACAATAAATAACATTATTCACTGATGGATGAATTATGATTATTGAAACCCATCGGCATTGTTTTTTTAATTGCCATTATTTGAAAAATGTTTGAGGACAGCTTATCTCTTTGTCTTTTTCATTGTTTATAGGGAGCTGGTAAACTTGTTCATTTTTAATTAATTAGACAATTGTTTTCTTTGTTCAAGAGGCTCTCTTTCGAGCCTCATTCAGAATAATATGGAGCTCTACTGAATATATAACAGATTTCTTTATTTTAACAAAAATATATTAGAATTAACATGAAATAACATTTGCTGCTTCTCTATGACTTCGGAGGCTCACGCAAGGAGAACCAAGTCCCCTGACCCCGCATTATTGACACTTAGGACAGCTGGCCCCCCTGTTAACGCCCTTTCAATTCAGTTTCAATAATGGTGTTGCATCAACGATTATTCAGCAAATAAGACGATTTGTCACGCAATAGCATGTTTAACCTGCAGGGGGAGTCATCTGCAATGCAAAACAATGGCCCAGTGGTGCCGTGGTTTTGTCCTCCTTTAAGGGCCTGACCTTAATGGCGTCCATACTGTCTGTCAGCAGGTTGGAGGTAACTGTGCTTTGCTAATGAAGCAGTGAGTCGGGCCCTGTTCTAATTGGCCCCCCACGGAGCCCTGTGGTCCGTGTTCCTCCGTCCTCCAGTTCACACTTTGGGGATGTTGACAAGGTGTGGGTGCTGGGGTGTGACTGTGTCCTTGAGAGGGCATTGGGTTTAAGGAGGAGAAGGAGAAATGCAATGGGATGTTTGTAAGCCATTGTCGGCCATTGAAAGACATTTCTCGGGTGTTCTGGATGACCATCCTTATTGGAGTCACTTTGTCATTCCTTCACTAAAGATGTAGCCACGTATAACTCATGTTACATGGATTTACCTTGCTATATAAATACTACACCTCATGACATAGACCTACCATTACATACATTAATATAATGAGGTCAAAGTCACATCATTAGTTAATCATGTGTTTCATATTGACACATTGCAGTGGTTTAGAATGATTTCAGAGGTTCATGAATTGTTACACAGAACCATCTGGGATTTCATCTTTGGAAACTGTTTCAGAAAAGGGCCTTTAAAAAAAAAAAAGACTTGGTGGAGAATTGGATGCATCATCTGTCTATCACCTTCTGTAACATTGAGCACCTAGTCTTCATAGGACGCTGATTGGTCAACCAACACTGTGGTTCAGCCAAAAGCACACAACTTGAAGCCTGGCAAGATTGATCCTAGTGTGATTGGGATCACAAAAATCCAGCTGCTGAGCAAGGTAAGCCTGTAAGTGGACACTGAAGTAAACAGTAACTAGGAGCTTTGTGGGGTTTATGAGTTCTGCTGGGGATCCCAAGGAGGTGTGTTGAACTGGGAGATCCTCTTACACAACATGGACTTTCCTATGAAGCAGAATGTACACTAAATGGTACCTCAAATGCCCTGCATAGGGCTTCACTGACATGCACCGATGGAGACCCCAAGTCTCAAGAGATGCCATTATCTGGAGAGGGGTCTGTGTCTGGGACTGGGGAGGTCGCTGCAGCAAGGAGGCTGGGATTAGGAACAATGATCAGGGTGACAGCAAGGGGAGTCCATCACTTGTTGTCCCAGGACAACACGTCCTTAAACACAACCCCGCTTTGGGCCTTATTATTCGTAGTCACCTCTGATGAAGCAATAGTTGTATTAACACAAATACAAACATGATCTGCTGTTATCTAGAAACATGGGGATCATTAACAATATGCAAACGTCCACCTTGTTGAAGCTGTTAGATAATCGGACTAACACAAGGACTGATCCTACCAATATAATAATTGTGCCTTTTGTTTCAATTGTAAGTCATTGTAGGAGATTTGTGTTCACAGTAATGACATGACAATGGCAGTGTTGGGAGACATTACATACTGTGTATGATTTCAACAGAAAGCACAGTATAGCCGGGATAAATTCAGTGGAATTACATGATTTAATGATAGTAATTATACCAGTGGATTTGAAAGATATGGCATGAATTCGGACTCAGACATTCGGACAAAAAATTGCTGTTGATATATTTAAATAGAGCTTTTGGTCACTGGATCTGAAATGGCTCATTATATTCAGCCCCCACTAAACCCGCCACAGCTTCTTGATGGGCCTTGTGGATGGAGGCCTACTGTGTACATTACCGGGAACCCTGCTATCAGATGGATACTTAACATATGTTAAGGAACCAACTTAACATATGTTTAATTCATGTGTTCGGCATAAACCATTATTGTAAAAACCATAAAACACCTGCGGAATATTGCTTTAAGTTGGATAAAATGTTAATACTGCCCTTATTATAATGTTGTTTTCCCCGTTTGGCATTTGAAAGATGAGGATAAGAAGTTCAAGGATTATACTAAAGGGTATTTACATTAAATGTGGACATTAACATATTTCGTCAAAATACATATTTTTCTCAATTGCTGGTTACATCCTAGTCGCTGTGGTCCATATTTCTCTGTAGTGTTGACGCTTTAATGCACATTTGCAAATTGGTTGTCATAAAAATATCAAGGGAATTAATCAAGCAGAATGTTGGCTGAAACGCTATGCTCAAATACAGACTAAAGAACGGTAATCAAATGATGGCATATGCAGTAATATTGCTAATCCGCAACATGTTTCTGTTGATGTATTCACATTCTACTTCCAGATTGACCTATGAACTACAGACAAGCGATTGCCCTTGTGTTTTCGTATTTTTCATTTTTTTGCAAAGAATGACCGAATGATACATGGTCTTAAATAATTCATGATAACAAACACTTTGATAGTGTACCATGCCTGTTTGAACCGAATCCCCCCCCCCCCCCCCCCCCCCCTTGGCTCATTGATGCTCTAAGGAGATGGGAGCTCTGCAGCTGTGGATGCAGCCTCCCCCCGGTGCCCACACAGCCGCAGTGTTCTCCTCTGCACTGACGACAGCGTAAACCTAGGGTGAATGAGCCCAAGTTTCCTCCCACCGGGCCCTAGCCACCACCTCTCATACAAAATAATTCCCATTTCTTAACATTCAAAGGCCAAAAACATTCTCCCAACTCTTGCAGACATTTCACTGATGTTTCCCCCCAGTTAAAATGTGCCAATAGGCTATAGATTAGTATTTAGCATTTTGTTTTCTAGAAGCGGCAAAAGTCTACTAAACCTCCACTACTAGAGCATTGCCAACAATAAAGCTTATTAGTGGAGGAGCCCGAGAGTGGAATTGGCAGCCCTGAGGTGGCAGGTGTGTGTGTGTGCTTTGGGGGGGGCGTGTGCTTGAATTGAGGTGTGTTTTGTGTTTCGTCTTACTTTGATTAAGACGGTGGTGGTGATTGGGATGGTGATGGAGAAAGCGTATGTGTGTGTGT
>NC_044055.1:18411374-18451374 GCF_902167405.1 Gadus morhua | reverse complement strand
AATAGAGAAATTCATTAAAATAAGGATTAGGGATGATGTGCACATCAGTCTGTCCTATCAGGGTCAGTTGGAATCCAGTGGCTTTCCACTAACAGTTTTTTTAATTCAATGTGCAATTAAAAATAAAACACTTAACTGTAATTAACCAGAACTCTTCTTAATATTTTACTGAGCATTAAGCAGTAGAAAATGTTAAGAACCAAGTAAGCATGAACAATTAGCGTAGCCTACCATTTGACTCTGACTCTGGCTTTGAGGAAGCTCGTGTAACTCTCTTTATACGATCAAATGTTTCATGAGACTTCCGCTTTACAGATCTATTCGGATCATAGTAAACCTTCAGGAATACACGAGTGCTCTTGGTGCAGGTCTCTATCACTCAAAGCAAGCATCAATAAGTAACATTCATGATTTGGGATCAAATCAAAGGCTTATCATTGAAACAACCGTACTTTTAGGTTAGGTTATTTCTACTCAAAAAATGGCAGTAAAAAAAGCATGGTAAATGACTCCATCCATATTAAGGGGCCATTGAGGAAAACTCAAACTTTATACACTGCTATAAAGTGCCTCTGGCAAACCCTCAGGCCCTTCCTAAAGCAAATGCAAGCTCAGTTATATGTTTGGAGGCTATGAATATACATTACAGCAGCAGTATGAGACATATTTATAAAGAAGAAACATTCAGCATCTACTTTATTCTGCCGTATGGTCTCTTAACCCCTTTTTTTGTTACACATTGGTCTTGTTTTCCAGGTGTGTGCCTCTCTCCCACCCTCCCTCCCTACCTCCCTCTTTTTCTCTCTCTCTCCCCTTGCCATCCTCCTGAAGGGAAGGAAATCCATTCTGAAGTGCTCTTTTATTTCTCCTCTAATGAGCCGATAGCCAGCGGCCAATCACACGTCTCCCGCTGTGTCTTTAGTCCGTATGGGTAGTCTTCCTCTTTCAAACGGACCAACTCATCCCACACCCACACCCCCACCAGTGCCCCTGCAGTGCTGGGGTTACCACTGGGCTCTGTGCCCCCGCACACACCCCAGCTCTGATCCCGGAACACACCGGGCGCCAGCGTGGCGCTGGAGACCTGCTCTTCAAAAAGGATGGGAAAAAAGTCACGACCAAGGAGCCGGTTCACCTTCTTGGGAACACGACGCATGTTTTTTAAAATGGGTCTCATGTTATGCGTAGGAGCCTCTCCACCCTTCCCGTCATGATGTGTTAATTGACACCTCACAGCGTGAGCGACAAAAGGATTCATCTCTCCCTCTTGGCTCTTTGCTCTCTCGCTCTTCAGCGCACCCTCCTCACACGCTCTGCTGGAGCACATTGAGATTCAGGCCGATGCTGCGGCTGCAAAATGCTGAAGATGAGCTTTGCACGGAGCTCTCACGAACATCGCTAAGGTGTGGAGAAAACGAGAGAGTGCCGAACGAGGAGGGAGTAAAAGAACACTCTGATCGTTCTGGAATGGTTTCAAGAAGGTCTAAAGGTAACTGACAGGTCTGCGATGGTAGCCTGTATGTGCTGCGGAAACCTACCGCCTGTCAAAGGATCCGGCATAAGAAGAGAGGAAGTTGGACTCCTTAGGTTTACAGTGAATGCAGTAGCTTGTCATGTGCACGCAAGTTAGCAGGAAGCTACCTTTATAATTAGCTTGAACAGTGACATGGGTAAGGTCTAAAATAGGGAAATGGTGTAGCAGGCATCTCTGCCTCCCCCAATTATTCCATAAACCTAGCCCATGTTTTTGTCTATCCGGAACATTCTACCAGCTGAAGGTTAGAACCTAATTAGGCCTTAGTGTCTTCTTCAGTCTGGAATCTGAATCACCCTGCTACAATATTTAACATCAACACACTCCTGAAGAAAAGCCAAAGCTACATAATATAAGCAACTGGTGGTTCTCGAGAAATAACCATTTCTAGTGTGTGTTGTCTTTAAAGTGTTACTACGAAAAGAAAAACAACTAGAATCAACATAGACTTTAGCATGCTTTGTCGGAGTGAATCTGTCTCCATGGTTCTTATGACTGATCAGCTCGCAAACGCAAGCTAATTTGGGCATTAGTCGGGCCCAGGCGTGTTCTTATTACGAGCTAGTTGGCTCGTAGCAGTACAAAGGCGTAATTAGCAAAGGGCAGTATTTCAATCAATGGGTGTCCTTGGCCTTGACTGCTGCTGCTACAAAAAAAAGGCGAGAGAATTGCAGTGGTATGATCTCAGTTCATCAGCTCAGAGGTGCAGAGAAAGGGGAATATCGATTCAGTCCTGCTGTTTTCCTATAATGTCTGACAGAGCCTCCTGCCCTCCTCACCGTGCAGGTTCAAGGGAAAGGCCAGCTTGTGTCGGCTCCCTGCTTGGTCATTCATGTGATGTTTAGAAGGCTCCCCTATATGAACTGGTAGGAATCTGTTCATATAAATTAACTTATTTGATTCACAGTTTCTATTATATTTCTAAGCGTGATGCATTATAAGTCATTAGTTTCAATGACTCACTCAAAAGTTTCCATTAGAATATAATAATCGATCTACTTTCAAGATGGATTATTGTATATTATACAACGGGGGACCTAAATCCAGCGATCTGATTGGTTCCCAACTGTTGTATAATGAGCGTATACATAACTGCTATGACGCCCGATCATTTTGTGAAAGTTTGCATATCACTCCGCGCCTGGAAGTAGAAACAGTTACAAAGTAAAACATATGTTGGATGATGGAGAGGATGTAAATGTTGTTACTCCGGGAGTGAGCAAGGCGATGGAGAGACTAACGAAAGCTTAGGCACACGGCGAGTGAACTGCTCCATAGGATAAATGGCCGGCGAACCGCTCTATCGGAGCCTTCTCTCGGAGGGACGCTAAAGTGTGTTGCATAGCGACCGTCGATGCATAGCGGCAGCCAGGAGGGACTACTTTTTTGTTTTCTTTAATAAAACGCCTACTTGGTTTCTTTTTAAATGAAGTGTGTCTATGACTTTCGTTTCGCCATAACAGTAACCGTTGTATAAAAGCAATAGATCACTTCAGTCAGTGGCATGTGCTCATTATACCACTGTGAAGGGGGTCGCCGGCCCTCCGCTGCGCGTCGGGGCCGGACAACGCCCCTTAACAGTGGTATAATGAGCACATACCACAGCCTGGCGTGATCTATTGCATTAGTATCAGCGTTTCTAGACATATATCTTAACTCTGGCTTGAAGCCTTGAATTTTACACCAAGTATCTCCATACTCCATCCGAATATAAACTGCTCAGGGGTCATGGGATTTACCAAAGTTTAGCCGGAAATACAATTGTTTACAAGTTGTCACATATTATCAAAAAACCACGCAAGCAAAACTTTTTCAACAAATACTTGAGCCAAATAAACAAGACATTCCTAATCTGCAAACTAATTGTTGATTAATTATATCGTAAATCACTGTGAAGATGACAGCTAGTCTTAATTACAGATGTCACGCTTGGGCTAGCCATTCCATCAGCCCTTATTGTCCCTGGAAATCACACAGTGTAAAATCATCTGCTTTTAATTAATGTCATAGAGTCACAGGTTACAGTAAAATATAGGCCTATAGGCCTATAATTACACATTTTGCTTGCCTATCTGTTTAGTATGATAGCATATTCACCTCACCTGCCTATGCTCCAGATCATACCTAATTTAAGTATGAAAGTTAAATGTTGACTTATCATATGGACGTTTAGACAAAATAAAGGTAATAAACCCATTGTCGTCGTACTTAACTGCCTCGAGTCTTTAGCTATCCATTAAGGAATACATTTTAAAAAGTCAGTGAAATCAAAGTGCTTGTTATTCTACCATCTACTGTCTGCTGTAATAAAAGAGCTCACTTGAGGGTAAGTTGTTAAGACGAAGGTGATTATAACAAAGTAATTTTGTCAGTATTACTTACAAATTTACATTATTCATTTTATGTATCCCCAAACTACCCCAGGTATCCTTTCTTAACGTTCTCCGAACTGAATCCAGTCGTAAATTGAACTACTGTCGCTTCAGCAGTTTATAGGATGAGAGACGCATAATCCTGTTGTGTTAGTTCTCTCCTTATGAAACAACCAAAAGACCAGGGAACATTTTTTCTTATACTGCTCCTTGGTGTTGGCTGGCTTGTGTTGCTTTCTGAAACGTCCAATGTAGCAGTAGTGCCAAAAACATGTCGGACATGTTGTTTGTTTATCCAATTAAAACCGGTTTGAGATAAGGCTGGTTAATCAATTAAACAAAGAAGGCTTATGACGAAACAGCGAACCGTAAACCATGACCCATTCCCAGATTCAGGCAAAAACAAAAAAGTCAAGAGTTGACCCATAGAAGGAGCTAGATGACTAGAGGATGAGAATGAGCGTTATACTGTTTCGCTCTATTTTATCCGCAGCATGAACCTGAGATTATCATATCAGATTAGAAAGCACAAAACCCTGCATATGATTCATACATTTCCTGAGTTTCAAAGAGGACCTCATGTTTTTCCCCTCCCACTGCTGCATAATAACCAGGCGAGGCGCGCAGGACTTGAAAGCAGGTGAGTGTGCTTCAGGCACAATTGTGTGTCTAGCCGTAGCTACAGGGGCCCCACCATGTCCTCCTCTGGGGGGGGGGGGGGGGGGGGGGGGGGTCTACCCAATTAGAAATAGCCGGTGCCGCACACAAAAAGTCTGCCTTCTGTTGTTGTTTTTATGTTGTTCTTTCAGTCTCTCCTTCCAATCAATTAATATTCCCATTGTGTTTGTATGCCGGGTAGAGACAGCTTTTTAGCATGATATTTGAATGTCTCTTTAGATGAGCCCTTTCAGATGGACCACAGGCATGGCGGGCATAGGAAAAGAACAAGGGACCAGAACAAGGGACCAGAACAAACAGCAGATGGTTGTTAAGATATGGTGTTCACATCGGGGGGTATCGGCTATCTTTCTCATTCATTCATAAATGCAGAGGACGGTCATTTCATGATGATGATGATGATGATGGATGATGATGATGATGATGATGAAGATGATGAGGGGACAGGTCGAGGAACATTGGAGACGTGTTTTTGTGCTGCACACCTAGATCTTTCAGAAAAGAAAAAGAGATGAGGCTAACCCAGCCCCAACAGCCCCCAGAAAAGCCCCACAGTGGGTCAAAATGAAAACACTACATCACAGACAATCGAGAGAGGGATGGACGTTGCCAAACCACTGCCACCCTAACCATTTGCCTTGCAGGGCCTTAATGGAAGAGATCAATCTTCATATGCCCTTAGGATGATCAAAATAGGTCAGTTGTAAAGCTATAAATTAGGGGGTGCGAGTTCATCCGAGAAGGGTGTCACGTGGAATTGAACTGAGGAGACAAA
The DNA here is from genome assembly GCF_902167405.1 of Gadus morhua. Taxonomy (NCBI): domain Eukaryota; kingdom Metazoa; phylum Chordata; class Actinopteri; order Gadiformes; family Gadidae; genus Gadus; species Gadus morhua. The sequence goes on along the minus strand of NC_044055.1, from coordinate 18,446,015 downwards.
GGGATAGATTGCACCCTAATTAGCTAGACTGAAAAACACACAAATCAAGTCATTAGCAAGGTAATGGACAGGGGGTGTCAACAGACCAGTATCCAGCATCTCGCGGTGATTTGTATGTTCTTAACCCAGTTTGCTATCCTGCAAACCCTGAAAATATCACCATCAATAAGGTTTCTGCACATTATTAACTGATGAAGTATATTACCACAAAGTCACAATTATACTGTTATGCTTCATGAATCTAAATCTTAACAAGATAAGACAGAAATCATTGTGTTCCCTTCACACACACACATCTTTGAAGGGAAGTTCAGGTGTAAATGCAGCCATAGGGCACAGAACAGTGCAGATAAAGACAAATAACACCAAATAAATACAGAATAACTGAACAACTATATCCTGTATAACTCTTTATCCCCTAATGTTAGTGGTTATAGCCCCTAACTGTTAACGATCCATTTACAGTTTGTGTTGGACCTTGGAACTTGAGCGATGGATCCAGGCAGGACTAGTTAACTATCTGAATCTGACCAGTTGGCCATATTGCCTCCAGGAGAAGTGCTTCGTCTGTTCAGCCATCATAGTGACGAAGGGCCGAGAGGAGAGGTTCATCCTTTGACCCGGTGGAGGTCAGCTCTAAGACACCCAGTGCCTTCCACCTGCTCGGCCCCCTGATGTCTAATCAATACATAATCTGTGGTCGGCTCTGCACACTACCAATCGCCCATGCATCACTCACCAGGCTGCCGCTATCATTCCAGGAACTCACGGGCTGTCGTCTGCATCCTAAACACACCGGCGCCATGCCAGCCAAGACAGCCAGAGGATCACCTCTCACTCCACCACCTTCTATTACTCAAGGGGGCTTCTGCAGCCCTGGGTTCATCACAGATGATCCGTCTTTGACGCGTTCTGGTTGTAAAACGTGGGGGATTTGCAAAACAAACCCAACTAAAAGTTTTGATGTTCAAAACATATCTGTTCCATCCTTACACAATTCTTGATGTATTATTCATTGAGGGATGTATATTGGTATAATTTTTAGCTTAATGTAATATGCCTCGGTCTCTCAGGAATATGAATCATCCCTGAGCTTTGCATGCGTCTTCTCTGTATCCTTTTGAAAGGAAGCAATAACAAAAGGTGCACAGGTGAAGGGTAAAGCATGTGTGTGTGAAGCACTTATGTCCGCGCTTTGCTTGAGTTATTAAAGCTTTTATTTTTTCATTTCCCCCGATTGCTGAAGCGTATATAGGAAACTGAACCGGAGGATTCATTTCACGTCTTTTTTATGATGACTCATTGTTCGTAGTACGGTGAAAGGGAAACCAGGCAGGTTTGGTCGTCGATTCATTATCAGGCCTTCATCAGAGAGTGTCTAGCAAACATGCTCTTTCATACTTGATGTATAAAAGTTTGGTATACTAATTAAATACAGCAGTTTGAGCAAATAAAAGCAACACAGCCCTTTTGACCATATTTAATCTGAGATCTGAGATTTCAGATTACATTAACATAACTATAGGCATTTTTAATTGAGTCTCAAAATTGAGTGTAGTTCTTAAGACCAAGCTCTGAATAATAATGAATCCAATTTTAATTAAATTATTAGAATCAATAGGCCAAAACCAACACAGTTACTTACTGACTATAAGGTTATTATTAACTAAATATCACCAAGGTCCTTCACAAGGTTTGTTGGACATGAATATTATTATTGTTAATATAATACTGAGTCCATGTAAGATGCGAGTAAATACTTGTGCGAACCGTTACTAACTAATTTGTCTTGTGTGGTTTTTCGAGTATGTCGTGTCGATTCTAATCTCTCTCTTCTCCTTTGCTCCATTTCACCTTCATGTATTTTTTTGCTTGCTCCTTATTCAATCAACCCAGCCACGGAGGCCATCTCCCCTAATCTATTCATCTCTACCTTGCTCGCCCATGCACACCTGCTGCCTGATTAACCTCCTTGAACTGTCCCCGCCCCCACAAAAGGGGGCGGAGCTAGGCAGTGGGGGGGGGCGGGGAAGGGAAGGCGGGATATAGTGGTGAATTTTAACAAATGGGGGCAGCTAATTAAAAAGGATTGGAATGATTAATTTCAAAAGGAGGTTTTGAGGGCCACAACGATGACCAACTCTTTCATCCTAGCCCCTCACCACCCACCCCCCTTGTCTGGCTTAGCTTCCTTCATCAAAAATAGCTCCAAACACACTTTTCATTTCTACACAAACACACACAGACACACACACACACACACACACACAGACACACACACACACACACACGCACACACACACACACACACACACACACACACACACACAAATACACGCCCGTACAAACACCCCCACACACACACACAGACACACACACCACTCCAAGCTAGATTAACTCATTTCTAAGAGCGAACGCCTCTCGGACAAATCCAACCAATTTCCTCATACCAGAGTTGACATTTAATTCCACATGTGCAGCGGCTAATTCTCTAACAGTTCTCTACATTCATTATATTTAATGACCCCGGCCAACCAAGAAGAGGCCTGGATGGAAGTGGAAAAATGTATATTTGGCTCAAGTTAAGTTGCATCGAAGTGGGAAGGGACTTCTATTGAAATATGATTTTAGCCACAAAGATAAGAAAATCCCTTTAAATCCACTGACATAATAATAATAAAATTTTGCCTTTGACATTGAATTAATTAATGTTGGAATACTCCTCTGTTGTGCTTTAAAAAGCTTATGAATAACTAACACAACATTACATGTAAAGGCATTTACTCCAGTAGAAAGCCACCCATGCTCTACTTTTGTTTTCTTTTTGTATCATGGTTACCTCAACCTCACCTTCAGGGTAAAATGTTTAACCGAATTTCAAATCAATCATTCAACTGCATCCGTTCTCTGCGGTCCTAATGGCATGCCCTTCAGGAAGTGCAAATATAATGCGGTCTTATCCGAACGCAGGTGGCCCTGATTGTGTGGCGGTGGAGTGGGCCGGCGTACGGAAATAAGAAAAGGGGAAGAGACTGTATCTGGTAACAGGTGATGATATTGGGCCCTCCACCACATAAGATTGATACCATGGTTCTCTCTATCTGTGCTGGGGAGACAATGTCATGGTTGCCTGTTTGAATAAGGCTCACCAGCTGTCTGGTCTGCGGGTGGTGATGGTGGTGTTGGTGGTGGTGGTGGTGGCGGAGGCAGGGAAACAGGCACAGGGGGAACCTGGGTTACTGTGGCTCTGTTCATTTATTGGTTTGATTTGAAAGTGGAATGACCAATTATTGGTTCCAAGGCGTACTGACAAAATATTTCATAATTCATGCAGTGTAGGCGAGGTGGAAAGGGGGGGAGGGGGAGACAGAATCAGATATGGAGAGAGAGGATGAGAGTGAGAGGCAGAGAGAAAATACAGAGAGAGAGAGAGAGAGAGAGAGAGAGAGAGAGAGAGAGAGAGAGAGAGAGAGAGAGAGAGAGAGAGAGAGAGAGAGAGAGAGAGAATGGGGAAGTGGAGAGGGAACAGAGGTAGAGAGCTGGAGAGTCAAGTTTTTGTTTGAGATGAAAGCTTGGCATCTAAGCAAAGACCTTAAGAGAGTCAGTGTTGGTGGGGTGTTGGGGGCTAGGGGATGGTGGCAATACAGCCCCTTTCAACAGAGTAGAATCATTTGGGATTCTCTTTGCCCTCTCCGAATATAAGGTGAAGTCGTATTTGATATTCCACTCAGTGTGTGTGTGTTTGTGTGTTTGTGTGCTTGTGCGTGTATGTGCGTGTATGTGAGTGTGTGTGTGTGTGTGTGTGTGTGTCTGTGTGTGTGTGCGTGTGTGTGTGTGCGCGCACCACAGTGAGCCATGCTTGATACACTAGGCGCTTTTGTGTAGCGGTTTCTCCGGGGACTTTTTTTGGTGTGGCCGCAGGTTCTCCTGCGTCGATACCCTGTCCGCAATGAAGAACTTACCGTCATTGCCGTCATTGATAATGAGGATCAATATGGCCTTGTTCAACTTTAAAAAAAAAGAAAACTCATTAGCAAGTGGAAATGATAGATTAGGATTTGTAAAGAGACAAATGTCATGTCTGGAGCTGAATAAAGGTTGTTGGAAGGTTGCTAAAGGAGCTGCGCAGGGAACACATGTACCTCTTTGTCCCGGTGACGTCGTGGACTCCTCTTGTACGATTGGAGGTCGTCCTTAATGGCATCAAAGAACAAAATCGCTCTCCCTATTGTTATTCTGAAGAATCCCGTCCGTCACTGGCTCCTGCCAAAGGCCACGTTTCATTAGCCAGGTAATTCCGGCGGTTCAGGGGAAAATATGGAGGCTAAATTAGAGTGCGTGAGAAGCCTGCCAAATGGGGGTCTTTCAATCTGATGGCTGTATGTCCGGAGGCTTTGGCAGCCGTTTGATTAAAAGAAGAGTCAAAGACTGAGAGGCATACGTGTATTTAAAGATATTTCACATGCGCCTATGGAATTGGATCTTTCTCTCTATTGTCTCTTTGTCTCTCTATATGCCATTCAGTTATTGAATGCGTCTCACGATAATTTGAGTGCATGCATGCTTAGCAAGGTTGGAAGTTGAACCCCTAACCCGGAATGTGCTACACCTACCGGTGGAGCGAGACTACCGTCTCTCTGTATACCTTTCTGTTAGTTCATCATCACACACAACCATCCACCCATCCGTCTGTCCGCCCCTCCGTCCATATGTTTGTTCGTCTTTTTGTCCGTCAAGCTATCTATCCATCCATCCATCCATCCATCTAGCTCTGTGTCTGTCTGCCTGTCCATCCACCTGTCAGTCTATCTGTCATTCTGTCAGTCAATCTGATGCTTTTTGGGAGATTGGATTTGCCTTGAAAAGATACAAACTGTTCACATCGCATCACATTTTCATCAGATAAATGAACTGAAAGGTGCATAACCAAGAATTAGTAATTAGTTATGCTTTGAGCAGAACAGACTGCATTGCTATGCTGAGCAAGAACAGAAATCCGATTATGATGATGTGGATGCGGCCCGGCTTCGCTATCGAGTGTTGAAATAATCCTCCATCAAACGAGATGGAGATCGTTAACGCGGCCGGCACTGTGATGCCGTTTGCATCGGAAATGGATATTTAACAAAATGATAAATTAGCCAGATTTACAGGACGTACACTTCTTCAAACTGAGTACTAGCGTTTGCAGCTGCAGTAGATCTTCCCATCCCTTCCCCACCCTGGCGCTCTGCGGTGCCAACCGAGATGTTGACACTGAACAACTTCACACAATTAGAGCGACCCGTGAAAGAATGAGAGTTGTTTAATGCGCTCTTTCACGTCTATAACCCGATGGCGTGGATGTGGCGGTGCGGCGCAGGAGGGGAAAAAAGCAAAGCACAGCGCAAAACACACGGCGGCGAGGTGATAGAAAGAAAGAGTCTTTGATATGCGTCCCGGCGGACGGCAGCGGGTTTGAATTCAGATAGGGGGGAGGCTGCTGCTGCGCGGATCCCGACAGAAGGCTTCTACTGCAGGGTCAAAGCTACAAGCAGGAGACGACACGCGCTGAATACATTTAAAATGCACGCCCGCGCTTTGATATTCAGATCAGCCCGGGCTCTACTCTGGGAGGAAGTGCCTGGGGTATTATCACTGTGTAGGGGAAGAATGAGGGGAGGGAGAGAAGGTAAACACACACACAGACATACGTGTCGACTTCTGGCACGATGACCAGATTGATTTGAGGCCGTACGATGTCAATAACTTCCAGTCACTTGACTTAATCACTGGGCTCGTGACCCTGTGGGAATCCGCGGAACATGGAAGACAGGAAGTGATAAAGGAGGCACATTTTATTTCTATTTTTGCCCCCTAGGTGAATTAGTGGACAATTGAATCATCCAATTAAATCAGTCGGTTGATTGAATTGGTGCCTTGCTCGTATAGGTGGGTGTTATAGGTGCACACTGACAACACGAGTACTATATTTTGGGATGCTATGCGCAGTGACCGCACTATAAATGAGATATTTATGTTGAATTTGGTTAAGTTCCTTCGATGAAACAAGTTAATACATCAAATTGACTGCATCAATATCCTTAATACATGTTTTATTTGAAAAGCCTTCATTGTGACCATTGAGGTTTAAATTAAGAGATTAAATCTTCATTTGAAAATGTATTCATATCTCCAAATGATTAGAAATAAACAGGATTATTATTAATTATCGATGCATGTTTTCTTCGCATACACAAAATCGGATTCAATTAACCTTACGAAATAGGTCAGCGTGTCTGTAGTCCTTAGTCCCTCCGTTGTTGCCATAATGACGGATGATATGACCGATATGAGGTAATTAGAGTAGCAAAGACATACTCGAGCACGGGACCATGGGATTTTCCCTACCCCACAAAAGAACAACCTCTCCAATTAAGTACTACAAGTTCCCTTTAACTGCCCCTCTCTCAGTGGACAATTTCCCCAAATTCATTAGACAATCCTAAGCCCTCATTGTTATTACAATTATTTTTTTTCTGAAACAATTATATCTGTATTGGTTTTGCTGTTGTTAGACGCTGTCATCTCATTTCAAGCTATTATGGTGGTGGACGTGTGCAGTTTTTCAAGGAACCCATTTCTGCTTGTTTTGTATTAACTTCGTGTTATTTTACCTTACTTTGTCTTCGTGAAATTGATGACATGAAACCCAGCCGCTCCTAAGAAGCCAATTGCTGATCCCTAGAAAGGCCTCAGTCTTCCACCCTCATGCATAACAAGAGCCAGAGAAGGCATTCTCTTGAAGACCTATTTGCGTATTCTCCCTGGGTGATGGCGATGGTAATGGGCCTTATTTGCTGTCAGCTTGCATCACTCATTTCATGCAGGCAACCTTTTACGCTCCTGTTGTAATTTACATTGTGTGACCCAACCGGCGTTCACTTGAGAGAGGCCTGGCTAGGAGATCCAGCTCCCCTCATTAGATTCCACTCATTCACTCAAGAGCCGGAGGCTCCCTTGCTGACCGACAGGGTGTGTCCTCCACACAGAAGGACAGGATGCGATGTGAACACATGATTGACAGCTCAATGCATGAACGTGGAGATACTGTACGCTCATTTGAAGAAACCTAGGATCCCAGGCGTTGACACAGAGACAAGGACAACACAATGAAACACACACACACCCACACGCACAGACCCACACACACAGACCCACACACACAAATGCACACACATACACACACATAAGACTGCAAGCTCAAGCGCATACACACACACACGCACACGTACATACCAATGTTCACAAGAACACACACACACACTTCCTGAATCCTTTTTTTTGTACTAAGATGGACACACTTGACAGCCCGTACATGTCCATCCATCATACATGTGTGTTCAATGTCCCCGGGACCCCTTTTTTTTGGTGCATGAGGGTGTGACGCACTACACACATGGACATGTGTGTAGTGTGTAGCGTGTAGTGCGCTCATAATCGGGCTAGCCCCGTCCTCCAGGGCTCATCAACCAGCCAGTGCATATACCCTGCCACTCGTGACCCAGCGGTGGGCGTCTGAGGAGCCCTGACAGCTCCATTAAGAAAAGGGAAAGGTGATTGCTTTGTGCTGCGCTCCCCGCACCATGCATGGCTAACCAGGCTTAGCGGGGGTCTCTGGTGTGGAGGCTCCTCCGGGTTCCTGTTCTGTTGTGTCTGTGTCAGCCACAGACACGCCGCCTTTCATGTACACCACGGATCCATTGTTCGTCCCCCTCCGTCCAATGAGCTGCCGTTGTTAGCGGACAGGGATGCCTTGCGGTTTGAATGCTAGCCGCGGCTGTTTAATGGTTCAGGTGATTTTCACACTAGGATTCGCCGATGTAGAGCGACAATTTGTATAAAGTCAGACTGCAAATCATTGTGTGGATATACAACTCGAAGATGCAAAAAACCTCCAGAGCCACAAATACAGTGTGTGGACAAAATATATTTTCAGAACACAAGGAGAATGGCAACCCAATATTCTTTGTGATGGTGGAACTAAGGTCGTTTTATGCATAGGCTCTCTGTATGCATGTGTTATTATTATTAACAAAAACAATACAAAATGGCTCCGTTTGAAGGAGTTTAACAGTGCTGCATTTGAGGTAAATTGGTTTGGAGAGCTATTTACTCATATCTGACTGGTGAATATTTTGTGGCGAGATAAGTGTTGCATTCAAACATGACAAATGAGATCTTCTGCATGTGGCCAAACCAAATGTTCCCTGGGTAAACATTGTCATTTCGTAACGCAGGCCTGGTTTTGGACCTATAAATATTATACAGGACCAAACAGAAAATATTGATTCATTTTCATATCCTGACATGGGTTCAGTTTAGTAAAAGTTGATGGTCACATTTCATGCAATTGACTAATACATATTGAATATTTGGGTATTATAAAGCAATATCATATTTGAAACAATAAGACATAGGGAGTTTGATTCAAAATAGTAGAATATTTTTTAACACAGAATTCAGGAACAGTACTATGGCATTTTGCCCTCGGTTCAAAACCTTATGCTAGGGTTCAAGTATCAAAACAATCTGGAGTGAATCAAGTCAACGCAAACCAACCATCAATTCACTTTTTGTCCAGGCGGTGGTGGTTAAATGTATTCTTTCATTCCACTGAATACTGATTGTGTTTTGTATGATTGGAATAACTAACAGCACTAAATGTTTGGACACCTTAGTCGAGACAATGGCAGCCTCAAAAGTCCAATTGCCCCGAAAATCGAGTCAATCCCACATTGTTATGTCTAAAATGAGCGCGCTAACAGTTGGTGCACTGCTGTCTCTGCACCCTGTCCTCAAAAGTCTGCAGCCAGCCGCTCCACTGGCACAGTAAATCAATCAGGTTGTGGCTGATTAATCCAGCAGACTGTCTGCTTTTGTTAAATGCGTTCAGGATGAAGTGGGCCAATAGAGTTGCCTTATAAGGTAAAGTCTAATTTAACTTTTCTGAAACGAGATGAGGTGATAGCGTGATTGGCTTCGCCCATTCCGACACAGAAAATAAGTACATGTGGGGGAAACATTTTTCAGACTTTAACTTCTGTGTAACTTGAGTGTGTATTGAGATTAAGAAACAAAGATCTTTTATAGAGAATATATTATTAATAATCACAATTATTATTATGATTCTTATCAATAATTACAATTCCTATCAAGGCTTAAAGTGAGGCTTGACATTTGAGGCCATTAAAATGGGCTTAACATCCAGAACGTAGACATTGGGTCGCATTAATAGGGATATTTTTTTAGAGTGGAACATATTTTAACTCAAGGATTGGTGTTATATGTTCATTTTTCAGAAATGTGACTCTATAGTACAAATATATTAACTCTTATTTTGTGTAGGTTTAAATTGCAAAAGAAAAATGTCCAAAGCCTTATGCCACTACTTTAGATGCTACTAAAAGAACTTGATCACAGTAAAGTCAAATTAAATGAAGTAAAGTGATTGTAAGTGGTGTTTCAGCTGCTGCAAAATGCAAATCCATTTCTCAAACCGTCGAAAACCATAACGAAATAACGAAAACCATCGGAAATAACAAAGTGTTGTGTGTCTCTTTAAACCATCATTATGTAAGACGATGATTCAATAGTCATCAAATGGCTTTGGCAACGATCTGTTGTGTTGCCCTTCTGGTCAAACCTGCCTAACCTAACGACCAAAGAACAGGGATGTCCAAAGAATTTCAGGACACCAAAAATAACCCCAAACCGAACAGGCCAGCGCCATACTGCAACTCAGCACGTCATTAGGTCATTAGTGCGTATGTTCCTCTACCAAGCTAAGTAATAGGATTTATATTCACTCCTTCTCAGTTGGATTATTGCCCCTGATTGCATTTTGAGCAATCTCGAGTTGTCCCGGCATCGCATAAAAGCAATAGAAAATAAAGATAAGATAGACAATAGACCACAGGCGGTCTATTGTGAGTAAGTTCTTTGGTACCTTTAGCAGTTATTAAGAAGACAAATCAATGCAAACCCAATCGAATGGTATAATGGTTTCATTTGTAAATGTATAATTGCACTGTTAGTGAAAACACGGACGGTTCGATATGTATTTACAGCTCGAGCCTGCAGGTACTTTAAACATTTCTGAATTACGAAGAGTATTTCTCTAATAATTGTATGAGTTAAGTGGTGCAGAACGGCTGATTTGTTATGGGCTGAACATTCAATCATGACTCTGGGCTATAGTCTGTTGTCGACTACACAGCGGGAGAAGAGATCCTGGTCCTAAATGCTAGACAATCGCTGTAAGTTTATGATGCTGTTTCAGCCGTCCAGCTTATATCATGTGGTGGTGTCGAGGTGGGGGCCAGACAGTAAGCTGGCGGCTGCTGGGAGCAGCAGGTGGCTAGGGCGTTCAATCCTGGGTCATTTTGCTGCAAAGTAAGGTGGCAGCGAAGGGCTATACGAAGGCTATTTGACTTTTGGCAGCTGCTTCTATCCATAGAGTCCACATGTGGGGGGTTAGGTATCTCGTTGGATATTATATCTATCTATCTATCTATCTATCTATCTATCTATAGATAGATATACAGATGGTGGAAAGTGCTCCCTTCTCAGTTGAATCAGTCAGGATGAAAGTCAGTGAGACAGCTGTTGGAGTGCTTCAATCTTATCTCTTGTTCTCTCCTTTTCTTCCTCTATCCATCGCTTACCCCCTCCCCTCCCCTCCATCTTGCTCATGGTGGATGGCTGGCATGTTTAATGACAACCAGACCCTGGCTTCCATCTCACCATAATTCTTTCTCCCATACTGCAGAGGGAGACAGGCAGAAACTTTCGGTTAATGACTCTCTCTGTTTCTCCTTCTCTCTGTCTCTCTGTCTCTCTCTCTCTCTCTTTCTCCACCCCAACCATTCCTTCCTCTCCTTTTCATCCCTACTTTCTCGTTCCTTTCTTCGCTGGTTAATATTCACCTCCCTCCTATGCTCAATTACAGCGTTCCATGGATGTGCGCATCACAGTGGTTGGCTTCAGGTCTTCTTGCTCGGGAACTTGGCACGGACAAACAAGTTGGATGGCAAATCCTCACTCTCCCTCCGGTCAAGCCCGTGAAGAAGAGAAGAAAGTAGAAAAAATCCGTAGCGCATCTGATCTCCATACTGGAGAGTCGCTCTGCTACGGTGTGCAATTTTTCAAATCCTGTCCTTGAGCAAACAGCTGATAAAGGGAAAAGAAAGAGATCTAAAGCTACACAACACAAACCATACTATGCTAGTGGAGGCATTCCATACGTTACATAGAGCACTCTAACAGTAAATGGACTAAGAAAAGATAAATTCCCAGTATCGTTGTTTGTTTCAAATCTGCGTTTATTAAAACATAACGCGTGTACACCTCAGTGGAACTTTATTGTTCACTTCTGCATCAGCAGATGCCCCACGCGGCTGGTGGAATCGAGCCTCGCTAGACGTGCACGGTCTGTCCTGCTCATCGTCTGGCCTCCGTGTTTACCTTTAGATGACAGGTGTAATCTGGCCCTGTATCAGCTGACGGGTCAATCTATATCTCATTACTCTATCTAAACAACGTCCTCCTGGCAGAGGGTCGCATGGCCGGCTTCAGGAATCCGATACGGTTGGAGGAGGTGACAACTTAAGCAGCGTACATTTATGTTGACTTATCTTTTTTTATGAATAGTTAATTAACACTGAAGGTTATTCTATATCAATAACACTTTCCCTCCATTCCGATTCCGGTGCTCTTTTGGCACACCTATGGCAGGATGGTCATAATGGATATTTATAGTGCTTAGTGTGTTCGAATCACAGCCGAAACGATCTTGGTCTGCATCTTTTATTCAGGCTTCATCCAAACTGAACTGAAAACTCAGTCTAGAAGAACCTGAAAAACCAATCGGCTGCTTATTCGACTACAGATCCAACCCATGGATGTATGACGTTTTACCTTGTAGAATCATGAAAGGTGACCACCCGTTTTGAAAGTCTGCCTCTTCTGACATCACAAGCGTGTCCACCTAGATGTATGACGGATAGATGAACGTTTGCTACAGTCCAGTGGGTAGGCGTAACGGTAAGGTAACGGCTAATCCAACACGGTGGCATTATATTTCACCTTTAACCTCCTGGAGGTCCCTCTTTCCCTTAGCAGTAGCCTGCATCATAAACCATCGCAGATGAAACTAAATTTAGCCCCCGTAAAGGTCAAATCCTAGAAGCGCCCCCCGGATGAACTCTAATGACCAAGGGTCTACCTGTAGGCATCCTTCATCACATGGATCCAAAAATAATTCGACCGGCAGTCGCTTTGGCTATAAGTGTCTCTATGGTAACTCAACTCTCTTTCTCTCGCTCACTCCCCCTTCTTCTCCTTCTTCTGGCTAGCTTTCGTCTCATCCAGTCTTGACGGGGCAGTGCTAAAGCAGGCTTTACGCGTGTGATTTACTTTCTATTAGGGGATTAAAAATCAATTATGCAGGAAGCCATGCGTGGGCGTGATTATGGCTGCGCATGACGGCGCCATTCATCACGCAGGCACTCATCTCTGTAGCCGTTAGCGACCGAGCCCACGCCGCAACGGCCAGCCAATCAGGTGAACTCTGCCCTCTTCCTTTTTCATTCTTTTTTCCTCTTTTTTCCACATCATAAAAGGATCCGCTCCATGATATGTTTGACGATATGTCATTGAGTATGTCACTCTGGGTGTTTGAACAGTATAGCAGTATGTGTAACAGTAAAGACGGCAGCACAGTGGTGTTATTATTTGAATGTGAAACGTGAAATGTGTTATGTATAATATATATAATAGCTGCAAAGATATTATTTGCTCTTTTTCCCTTGTTTACCCTTTGAAGTGTGCTCCGAACGATGAGCTATTACACTTACACATATTCCTTTAAGGCTACAGTGCACTGCATTAAATATGATTATAAAATTCATTTTCTACATCAATGCTACTTATTATTTAATTATTATGGCTACTGAGTCAGATTCGTTATTATTTTGTTCACATTGTTTTATTTTTGGAACGTATGCTGAGATTGCTGTAGCGGCTGCTCTTTGCAGCCAGCACGATGCATTAAAAAAACATAAGATTGAAATATTAGGAACTTCGATTTTTGATTGGTTCAATGTCTTTTCACTGAGAACTTTTTTTACTCCCTGCAATGCATTAAGCGAGAGCAAATTATACAACATATTAGCCATATCTGGCCAGCCCTAACTACTTAATAACACAGACACATGTATCATTATGTAGTCCAGAAGACAACGGCAAGACAAGAACAGCAAACATTGATTTATTTTGTACGAATAGCTGTAGTTTCAATACGAGTGAAACTACAGCTCTCAATGATGCTGTGGCTTGGGGCAGATCTGTATTGAGCAGCATTTTCAGCAAAACAATCTGTTTTATTCCTAAAGATAAAGTATGTGCAAACATGGCTGCGGAAAACCGGGTGCATTCAAATATTACTTTGTACTAGATACCCCTTGAACTGTTTTTTTCGCAATAGCTTCATAAAGTAACGTCATTAATCACAACTGCTGAGTGGATGTGTGTGTGTGTGTGTGTGTGTGTGTGTGTGTGTGTGTGTGTGTGTGTGTGTGTGTGTGTGTGTGTGTGTGTGTGTGTGTGTGTGTTGAATTGTGCAGTTATTGTGCACATACAGCGTTTAGGCACTCTGTATCCTTACTCTTAATAAAAATATTTTCCCTTTTACCGGGAACTTACTTCAAATTATATAGGGTCCAAACAAGAGAGCCACTAGTCAGGCATGGAAACAATTCTGCAACAATCATCAAATATCACAAAAATATACAGCTTAATACATTTGTGCTGTGATAAAAGACTAAGACTAAATACAGAACCTGAGATAATCAGTACTGCTACACCTTGTGAAAAAAAGCGCCTTTACCTATTTTTATTTAATTATGCCTCATCATCAAATAAACTGTTCATCTATGAACCAGTTAAGGTATTGAGTTCATGCTGACATATGCATTCATGACTACCATGCAGAGGATGCAGATGATGTCATGATGCAGTTGCCTCTGGCCAAGGATAGATACATGCATCTCTATTTTTCTTTTACCCATAAATTACCCAAACATAATTGCCATAATCGTATTGCCATAAAGTGTGTGTCCTCTCTTGTGTTTATAACTGCCTCATGTGGTTGTTCTCGTTCCTCTTTCATTTCGGTTCCTCGTTTTGCCTCTGTTAAATGTAGAAACTTGTTCACAGCATACACATGCACCTAGCGTTCAAATCTCAGGTAGGAATTTATGCACAAGCATGCACACATGCGCACGCAGAAATGCGCACGCACACTCACGTATGCACACGCACACGCATACGCATGCAAACTGCACACACAAATACACGCGCACACTGATACACAGTAATGCAAACCACACACACACGTACACTAACACACACACACACACATATAGACACACACAAACACACACACACACACACACACACACACACACACACACACACACACACACACACACACACACACACACACACACACACACACACACACAGAAACACACACACACACACACACACACAGAGACACACACACACACACAGACACACGCACGCACACCCAGGCGTGCTTTTATGTCGTTAAGAGGCCCGGCTTCAGTAAAATGGTGCGTGTGTGTTTACTCTGAATGGTTCAAAGATAATTTACCTGGATTAGAGGAGCCATCTGTGCCTGCCACCTCCGATTGCTTTGCCGCTGTCTCAATAAATAGCGAGCAGGCGGTGCTGCACGCAGCATAAGCAGGGAGAGGGTATAGAGTAGGTGTGTGGCGTAAAACGGATGTTGTTTACAGCGCTTACAAACACCTGCCGGAAGCGTCTTCTTGGGGACGCCTCGATGAGTCACTGGCCTTCACAGAGAGGAAGCCTGGATTCATCTCCTTCCTGACTGAGGGGTCTCAATGGGCCAGGGCAGGGGACTTGGAGGGACTGAAAATGTTTTTAATGATCATTTTACCCAAGGTACACGTCGGTCGACGGTCGATGGAGTCAGTTGAAATTGGAAGTTAACTTCCCGCTGTGTGAAGCATGCGGATTTGCAACAGTGAAATTATCGTTGGAAATTGCCTCTGTTGTGGTTTAAAAGAAAATTGGGGGGTTTTGTGCGAGTTAGGGAGGCAGTTAAACTATTTTGCCGTGCTAAGCTACTTTGGTCAACTTAAATCATTGCATCTTATCATCTCCCTATGAGGCACAGATGGTTTCTGGCCTTACGGGTCGTGGCAGAAGAGGTCTGGTGGAGCCCTGGCTGTTGGTAGGTGTAGATGTTGTTGTTATCCCACAGCCCAACTCCCTGATGGAAAAGGTTCTGTTGGGTTTCTTATTTGAACTCAACTCAGACTAGTTATTCTGGAACTGCAGCCATCGGGAGAGTGGTGGTCTCGTAAAAGTGTAAAAACCTGCCTTAGGTGAGCCTATTGATTTTTAAAAGGGCTGTATCTGGTGGTTCCTTGGAAAGCATAGAGCTTCTAGAACTATCTCTCTCGGTTTGTCTCTTAATCTCTTTTATTTTATCTATTTTCCTTACCTCTTTACCATCTATCATTCTTTAAGCACACACATACAGTGTATGTCAGACATAAAAATACATGTACGCACACACATGCAAGAATGCACACGCAAACACACACATGCAAAAACACCCACACACATGCACACACACACACACACACACACACACACACACACACACACACACACACACACACACACACACACACACACACACACACACATACACACACACACACACACACACACACATATATATAGTGGTGATCCATCAAGAGCCATAATCAGATTCAGAGTCATTAGATCCTGTGTAAGTAGTCATCTCGAAAGTATAAAAAAAAGTAAAGACATCATGCCTAGGGCGAGACAGGATAGCAACATCCTAATTCTGCTCCTGCACGATTAAAGCATTTTCAGGACCCACTTTGATACCTTGATACTGGTTAATCAAAGAAGACACTTTGTGGCTTAAAACTATTCAGAATTTCACTAGCAGAGGCCTAGAGCTAGTGGCCTATAAATTGGTTAAAATATGAATTGGTGGTTTTATCTTTTTCAAGGATTTAAAAATATATTTTGTAAAGTGCTTTGAACACCTAGAAAAGCATGCTACATGAATGCATTTGAATGTGTCACAACTTCTGTAAAGGGAACAGAATTGTTTCTGCTCTTCCTGAAGTTCTAGGAACTGTGCAGTATTTAAGCTAATTAACTAAATACTTAATTAATTAAACTATCAAACCCTTGTTAAAGCAGTTATGTAGAAAACATCGTGACCATTCAATATTAGAAGGTAAACAGACACACATATCATCATCAAAAGACGTTTACTACTAGAAGTGCTGCACTTATTACGGGCAGGGATAAGTCACGCCTGTTTTTGAAAAGAACCACTAGAGGGAGCACTTTCCCTCCACACTTATTTTGAAGAGAACAGACATTAGGCACAAGTTATATTTCCCACGGACAATTTTTGGTAGGAGCATCCTTTAAGAATGCAACTACAGAACATTTTCTAGAAATTAAGATATACATGGATATAGATTACCCAGGTTTTAATTGGATTGAAAGAGGAAGATACATTTTGTAATACCTCAGGGTTTGAGCTAAATCATTGATTCTCAAATCAGTTGTTATGTTGAGTGCAAATGGTTTGTTTTGAAGCCGTAAAGAAAGGGCAGCAGCAGAGCGGCCGTTAAAACACAATTTTGTGAGCGTGTGTCAGTTTGAAATTTCACGATGTTGCGATTGTTTTTTAACAACCTCGCACACCACATCATCACGCCGTCACCTGGAGCAACCGAGAGGGGACAGAGTAAAGTCGGTGAGGTAATGAAGCCTCCGGGAGGCAATGAAGCCAGACTACACTTTTACTCCTCTATCATCATCTCTCTCTCTCTCTCTCTCTCTCTCTCTCTCTCTCTCTCTCTCTCTCTCTCTCTCTCTCTCTCTCTCTCTCTCTCTCTCTCTCTCTCTCTCTCTTTCTATCTCCTTCGAGTGGAGGCTCTGACGCACCCTAAAGCAACACCACCAACCAAACAGTAATCAGGTTTTGGCTTTGGATGGAATTCATCTTCTAGGCTTGGGAAATAGTATTCTGCAAGTACGATAACACTTCTGAGTGTGTGGGTTTTTGTGTGTGTGTAAGTGGGTGGGTGTTTAAGCATGCGTGTGTGTGTGTGTGTGTGTGTGTGTGTGTGTGTGTGTGTGTGTGTGTGTGTGTGTGTGTGTGTGTGTGTGTGTGTGTGTGTGTGTGTGTGTGTGTGTGTGTGTGTGTGTCTGTGTGTGTGTGTGAGTGTGTGTGTTTATGTTTGTGTGTTTGTTTGTATGTGTTTGAGTATGCGCTGTGCTGTGTGTGTGTGTGTGTGTGTGAGTGCGCATGTTTAAAAACATAGACAACTCTAATTTCAGATGCCCTGACACTACAAGTATTCCTATCGAGCAAAAAAGTCAACAAGCCACAGAGACTCGTCTCCAAACAGTGTTTCCATTCCCACCATATTTCAATATCCACAAATGTGTCGGCCAGCAAGGCAAGTAAAGCAGAGAAGACAATGCCCAACAAAACCCCTGAAAAACCATTTGCAGTGAATGGGGGAGGAGCTGTTATTTGTTATAATACAGCTCTAATCTCAATGTTTTCCCAGCCCACACAGAGATTTATAAACACTGACGGAAGAAGCATCCATCTTGTCCAGAGTCTGGCTGGCCTCAACTCAGCTCCTCTCACATGATCGATGCCTTTTCTGGCCCCCCGACACCTCGTATAGCAGGCTGAGAGGGGGGGGGGGGGGGTGGGGGGGAGTCACAAGGACCTTGGTCAAGCTTGGTTAATTCTGCAATCTCAGCGTTGCAAACATTAGCATATGAATATCCGTACAGGCATGTATATATATTCAGGCATGGGGGATTTTCAGAAGTGATCATTTTAGGCAAATGCAAGAGGGGACCGGAGGGCTAAGGCGTAGAGAGGAGGGAGCGGATGGAAAAGGAAATTTGGCAGAATGTTTTTACGGCTGTCATGGTGATGAATTGGCCTCTAATGATTAATCTCTATTTAAATGAAACATTAGCATCTCCCGACCGATAGAGCCACCGTGCATTCACTCGGCCGCGGCCTTTCTGTGTCACAGAAAAAAACGAAACATGTTGATTGTATACCACTAAAAGAACAAGGAGAACAAGAAGTTGAAGGAATCACAGAATAATTCCATGGTTGATTAAAATTAAGAAGTGGCCGGTTACCAAACGAAACGAAACGTATAAATATGGGAAAATGTGGAGAAATGGACAGGCCAATTTTTTTGTGTGTTGACTTGGCGTGAAGGGATTTGTGGGGGAGAGGGGCTGAATAGGTCACTTCAAAAGCTTCTTCATCCATTATTATAGTCTGTGAGGGAAAGTACCCCCACCCCCCACCCCCCATCCTTCATTGTGAGTCAACTCGGTCAACCTCCCGAGTCCAGTCAAGACAACAATTCAACTAGGAGAGTGAGGTTCACACCTTGACCTGGTTTCAGTTCAGTTTCCCACAAGGCCTTGCAGGTTTTCTACAACAGTGCCGTCCCGCACCGAACAGCTGCTCGTTTCAGGCAGGAGGACGGAGGACGGAGGTACAGATTTATGGCCCGCCAAAATCGAAACCTTTTAAAATTCCAACAGCTGACCGTATACAGGCCCAACATAGAAATAAAATCCCTTCGTGTGAATAGGATCACTCGCATGTGCCTCTTGTCCTCTCCGAGCCAGGTTTCACCACGGGTGTTAGTGGCCATAACTAGAGACGCCCCCTCCCCCAAACACCACCATTACCCCCTCCACCCATATGCTCCTGTCCATAGACCTTATGATTGGGGACCATAACAGGTTATGATTGCCCATTCCCAAAACAGAGGTAATGGGTCAATGGTGGGACAAGGCTTTCTGAAGGAGACCTAAAGGCTGAAGGGACGCCGGGGGAGAGGGGAGAGTGATGCTGAGGGCAGACGGAGGTGGACCGCTTCTAATTGTGCCTTGCAGGCGTTGCCGTGGCAATCCCATGGCTGTGCATTGACTCCGGGCGTGGGACAAAACTCCCATTTTTCATTGTCGGTCGCTTAACCCTTAAAAAGGATGTCTGAATTTAAACCCGAGAGGCACGGAGCATAACTGTAGCCTCCATCTCATGTGTGGTATCAGTGTCCGCTTTAAGAGACTGTGCAGCATATTGATACGGGGATAGGGTTCTGTGTAAGCTGCTTGGTGCAAACGCCAACAGGAATCCCAACAAAGCCAACATAACCAACAAATGCAGTAGCGGGTGACACACCAATCCATACGTTTTATGGATTTGTGTGTTGTATGTCGTTTGTTGTCGTCTCCCAGAGAATTGTCTAGATACAGATATATACATACAGCTGTAGCCTACATCTCTTGTACAGCGTTGGTTTTGATAAGAGACGGCGTTGTGTTATCTGCTTCCTGACTCCACTTACCGGCAAAACAAGACAACGCCATACATTTAGTAGGGGTTGAATACGTATCTCGGACTGGGTGACACAGCTATCTACTACATGTACAGATATGCTTGACGTTTGGCCGTTTATTATATAATGGACATTATAGTGTATATGATAAAATGGTTAAGACAGGAACACCTGACAGGTTTTTGACTATTCTTTATCCCTGGAGACCATAGAGGTGCTGCTGAATGTGTTGAAACAGAGACATATCCACGGATTTACTTGAAGATCTCATTTGCATGCGTGTCTTCCGTTGGCTGATTGAAGAGGAGGTGGCCTCTGCTCCTTCTCCCGGCCCGGTAACTGGGCCCAGCCGTTACAACAAGGTGATATTCAGTGCGTATGCCAAAAATCTCCCATTTAGATTTATAGGCCAGCGCTGCTTCTGAGTAGGGTAAATCACTAGATAGTGTGATCATAGGCCATACTTAAAAATAGCTCCAACATCAGTTTGTGCATTTAAGATTGCGCCTCCTTTCTGTTCTGACGGCGTTCTCTTGACCCTTAAGAAAGGATGGAAGATGCTTCACATAATTCAGTGTTTTTGACACTGAAGTGAAGTGTGGATGGCGTGTGGGTTTGAGTGTATAAGTGTGTGTAGTGTGTGTGTGTGTGTGTGTTTGTGTGTGTGTGTGTGTGTGTGTGTGTGTGTGTGTGTGTGTGTGTGTGTGTGTGTGTGTCTGTAGTGTGTGTGTGTTTGTGTGTGTGTGTGTGTGTGTGTGTGTGTGTGTGTGTGTGTTTGTGGGTATATCTTCGTGTTTCTCTGTGTGTGTGTGTGTGTGTGTGTGTGTGTGTGTGTGTGTGTGTGTGTCTGTGTGTGTGTGTGTGTGTGTGTGTGTGTGTGTGTGTGTGTGTGTGTGTGCGTTTGTGTTTCTGTGTGTGTGTCAGTGGAGGCTTCTCCATTGAGGAGAGGGAGGAAGATCCTCCCTAACATTGTTGAGAATAAAACATTTAGATTGCCCCGACTATTGTAATGAATTAATGCCCTTAAATATGACTACTTTATTGCCTTTGAATATATAATGTTCGTTTCCCTGGGTAAAGGGACATTAGCACCCCCTATCGCCTATTGACAATTACTTCAGGGAGGAACGTCCTCCCTCCGCCGCCGTCCACTCCCATTCATTTTCCCGAAAGTACTGGCGGCCGGTGGATAACATGGGTTTCAATGGGAGAGAGGAGGAAAATCCTCCTCTGAGTGGGTGGGACCTTAAGGGGTCTGATTCGCGCAAAAATCTATCCGTCTGCGCTATGAACCAATAAGCAGGATCCCTGGATGTTGAGCAGTGTTGCCAGATTGGTCCGATTTCCCACCCAATTGGGCTACTTTTAACCATGTTAGGCTGGAAAAATTATCATTGGGCGGGAAATCTGCCCAATCTGGCAACGCTGTCGATAACAAACCCGGTCTGCATTGCCGCGGTGCTCAGTCTGAGAGACGCAGAGTAAGTGAAATCTGCGATAGCGAGATCCTAAATGCACAATGGAAACATTGGAAACGGAGGACATTGTTAACGTCTTATTACAAAAACCATTCCATTCATTCAGAAAGAGGTAGACCACTTCCCAAAATCAAGGTCATCAGAAGTAATGGCACCGTCAGTGTTGTGAGTGCTACATGGTTTGCTAGGTACGCATGACTTACTGGTAGCATTACAAGCAATTGTAACTGAAAATAAACATAGCTAAATAACTTCAGTCAGTGAGGGCAAAAATAGGCCCAATAATAGGCCCAGATTTTTTTATTTACTTTTACAAATCAATAGTAGGCCTGATTTGACTAATATGCTTTGCATCCTTTCCTTCTCAAATTACAGTGATGCCACTGGTGGCTTTGTATACATTTTGTTCACATAACTCCCTCCCTGCTATTTTGTAGTTCACCAAAACACCCTGAAACAACTTGAGTCTCACATTCTTATGCCACCATACACCAACAGTGCAAGCAGGCCAATGGCAGGCCAATTCCTTCCTCCCTCACTTTAAAAACCACCAGCCGCCACTGGTGTGTGTGTGTGTGTGTGTGTGTGTGTGTGTGTGTGTGTCTGTGTGTGTGTGTGTGTGTGTGTGTGTGTGTGTGTGTGCGTTTGTGTTTCTGTGTGTGTGTGTGTGTGTGTGTGTGTGTGTGTGTGTTTCTGTGGGGGAGTGTATGAAGAGGGAAGTTCAAGCAGTAGCCGAAGCTTTCAGTGGAAGTAGACAGTAAGCTTTGACCGTGAGCCTTCTTACAGCATCACCATAAGAGGAAGATCCCATTTGAATTCACCAACAAGATATCCACAACTTTAAAATAAACATCCTTGAATGCTCGAGACGACCATCTCTGACCTTGGCATTTGGCTCCATGATAATGTATAAAAATGTAGAGAAGAGAGGGAAGAAACCCGGTCTGCTGGCGTCCTTCGGGCAGGAATATTGTAATTTATTTTCCTCCGTGGGCGTCCGATGGGTGTCAACGCTCACATCTTCTCTGGGTGTCCCCGGGGAACCGCCGCTGTGGGGTGGGTAGAATACACACGGGGGGTGGTTGGTTCGGGGGCGGGGGGCCGGGCTAAGGGGGATGGGGCTGGAAGGCATAATCAAAAACTGAAATTAAAGGTTTGTGGTGGCTCACCGGCTGCTGGCTGGAGTTAGGGGCTCCCATGCATTTTGAAGAAGCGAATGGGCCGGTTAAATGAAAATGTACGGACTGTGGCAAATGGTTTTGTAATGCGTTGGTAATTCAGCATTTGAGAAAGGGGGGAGGGAAGGGGGGGTTGGGGGAGAAATAAACATGCTAATGTATTTTAGAGGGTAAACACAAAGGGTAAACATGGCAGAGAGGTAAATAGTTTTGATATGTGGGCCCCTCTTGTCTGAGATAACACCCCACTGTGTAAATTTGCCTGAGCCGTCGTGTATAATTGATTCACATGAGGCATAATCAGCTTGGTTTTCACGATAAGAGGATGTTTTTTTCGTCGAGGACAATTTTGTTTGAGGACAAATTAGTCCTTGAGTTTAAAAATAATAATTAAAAGAACATGTTTTATGCAAGGGACAGGAATGAATCAAGTGTTTTGATGATCGGAGAAAGGTGCATCAAAATTGTCAAACTTAATTGTAGCCGGTAAAAAACTGCATCCAATTACAATATCGCCTCCCTCCAGCACCCTCTCCCATTCCCACCGCCATTGTAATCAAGTGCATCTGAAGTCCTAGCCGAATATGGATGAACTGTGTCCCGTGTTTACAGGTTTGATATGAAGTGCTGCATTTGTTCAGTGTACTCGATGAATAAGTGTTCCATGCAATCATGTCCCTCATCGGGTGTGTTTCCAGAGCCGATTCGCTCAGTCCCAATCACCACCAGCTCAACTGCCTTTCATGCATATTAGGAACTATTTGGAACAGGGAGAGTTATTCCACCCTCTGCCCGATTCCTGTTCTCTGGTCGTTTTTTTATTAAAGCGGAGATTAGTGGATATCCAAGAAAAATAATCAGCCAACCGAAAAAGGTCATCCAGGTGGGCAACAATGTGAATAAATACATCCCTCTCTCCCCTAGACCACCATCTAGCAGGTAGAAAGAATGTCACAAAAACCGCCAGACGCCATTCAACCGAACGATAAGGGGGATAAACAGCTCATTGGCTCCCACGGGCTAGCGGGGACGTAGGAGGATAAAATGTCAGCCAAAACACCATCCTCCCTCAGTAATATTCCTCTTGGATCATTCCTTCTTCTCACTTGCTCATTCGCTCCTTCACTCACTTCCCCAGTCACTCGTCACCCGCTCATTACCTTGCACTCATTACCTTGGGTGCTTAATCATTTGCCCACTCAATCACTTATTCACTCCTTTTCTCGCTCACATTGTGTTTATAGCTGGTCTGGTTATTTATATTTTATAAGTACTGTACATACCTTGTGTCTACCATAAAACAATTAATCCCCTATAATGGAATCCCCTATAGCTTCCTCTCGCAGCCCCTTCCTCCTACCCTCCTTCCTTAATCCCTTTCCTTACTCCCTGCCCTCCCCTCCCTCTCGCTACGTCTCCGTCTCCCCCTTCCTGAGGTGCAAGTCCGCCAAAAAGGAACTGTGTCTCGACGTGGTTAATGAGCGAGGCTATACTCACGGGATTAATAAAGTCCAAGAACAAAAAGGACCAAAGCAATCAGGGGTAATAACAATGATAATGGGCAAAAGGAGCCAGGGCCAAAACAACTGTGGGCTGTAATGAAAAGGAAGGGGCAACAGGTCCCCCCCTCCGTCCCTCCCTCTCCCAGCCACCTCTTTACCCTGGAGCCCTGGCGCCCTCCCCCCCCCCCGCTGTAATTACAACCACCGGGGGACGCCCATAATGCTTGTTCAACCACGAATCAACCTTTGCAAAACCTCAAATTGTTTTATGATGAAGTAATTAACATAAACTATAGCCCTCGCTCCCCTCCCCCCCCCCCCCCCCCCCCCCCCCCCCCTCGACCACAACTTGATTGCAGCGTTACAGTGTTCACCACCCCCCCGGCGCCCCCACCCCCATACCCGCCCCCGTCCTCACCCCCACCCCCATCCGCAGCCACGCTTACAACTGGTCTCTACTTATAACATACCGATGCACCGCTCTGACATTCATTTCATCTGTGCTGCCCGTTGCGGCAAGGTCATGCATGTTGCTGAAGAAAACATGGAGTCGTTCCAAGTCACCGTTGACCCTGAAGGAAGAGTTAGTGCCGTAACGGAGAATTAAAGCACACACACACACACACACACGCACACGCACACACACACACACACACACACACACTTCCAGTTCAGGTAATCACACCAGCTCAGATAAACACCCAGACATATTTCTTGCTACACAGATTTGGGTCACCCAGAGAAGGGTCTGTAACTGCAAGTAGCCGATAAACAAGGGAACATACATGTCTGTTGTCGCATTGCAGCTCACAACCAACCTGCATGAAAAACAGATTTTTCATGCACTTTTTTTTATTTTCATACATTTTTCTTTCCCCTGAAAAGTGGATAATGTCGAGTCACAGATGCGTGCAACAGGCATATGAAATCCAATATCTGCACATGTGCAAACTGTACATTCACCTTCAAATGTATGCATAGAGGAGAACACAAAGTGGACAGATTCTGTTTATTTCTGTGCTTGGTAAATGGCAATGTATATAAATGTAATTTCAATGCATTGCATGAAAGCATCTAAATTTTGCAATTCCAAATTAATAGTAGTGTGTGTGTGTGTGTGTGTGTGTGCGTGCATGCGTGTGTGCGTGCGTGCGTGCGTGCGTGCGTGTGTTTGTGCATGCGTGTGTGTATGTGTGTATTTGTGTGTGTGTGTCTGTGTGTGTGTGTGTGTGTGTGTGTGTGTGTGTGTGCATGCATGAGTGTGTTTGTGTATGCAAGGGAAAAGAAGACAACAAAACAAACCAATATGACAAAGACAAAGAAAAGGAACAACCCAAATATACAGCCTGCCAGTGTCCCCCTTGTCATCTCGATCTCACCAAGTACAGGGTTTGTGATGGCCGAACCTATTATGGTTCAAATGACTGTTGACTGTCTGTTTGACACAGGGCTTTATCATTTCAATCAACTGTACCCGCCCCACATACAAAGCACGGCTCATTAGCAGTCTCAACCCTCCGGACACGCCACTCTGTAGCTCTGATTGGAGGGCCCCGGCAATTAGCACCTTAGCAAGCTGACATTTAGACAGAGAGGGAGGGGAAAAGACTCCCTTTCTCTTTCTCCCTCTTATTCCTTCTCTGTCTCTCTCACTTCCTCTCTCCCTCTCTCCCCCCCTCTTTCTGTCCCTCACTCTCTCTCTCCTTCTCTCCCTCTCTCTCTCTCCCTCTCCCTGTCTCTCCATCCCTCTCTTACTCATACTCTTACTCTTACTTATTAAAGTATTTATCTATCTATCTACTCTTACTCTCTTCACCCCCCTCTCTCTCTCTCTCTCTCTCTCTCTCTCTCTCTCTCTCTCTCTCTCTCTCTCTCTCTCTCTCTCTCTCTCTCTCTCTCTCTCTACCTCCCTCTTTCTCACATTTTCTCCCTCTCTCTACCCCTCTCTCTTTAATTTGAAGCACATCTTAATGGAACGTGTGCAGAAAAAGAATCACCTTATTCATTTCGGGGGTGTTTTTTGTTACCGTTGCTTTATGATCTTGTTATGTATGAATAGTGATTAATGCTGATTTTTTGTTTTCTTCTTGATTCATGTCGTGAATCTGTGTTCCCGACAAACTCATATTGAAAGGGATAAGGTAACGATGAGAGAGAGAGAGAGAGAGAGAGAGAGAGAGAGAGAGAGAGAGAGAGAGAGAGAGAGAGAGAGAGAGAGAGAGAGAGAGAGAGAGAGAGAGAGAGAGAGAGAGAGAGAGAGAGAGAGAGAGAGAGGGATCATTTCACAGTGACATATAATTAGACTTTTCCCTTCAGAGGTCCCTCTCTAACAGTAGCTCCAATATCCCTGTTCACCTCGCTCAATTAAAAATTCAAAGCACTGACACAAATGTAAAAAGAAAAGATGGATTTCAACTAAGAGGGTGGAAGATAGGAGAACTGCTGCCAGGAGAACTAATGTAAAAAAAATAGGGACAAAAATAACATTAGGACACTATTTCATATGCATGGCTGCCGACCTCTCCCCCACCATCCACCACCACCCTCCACCACCACCACCACCACCACAACCCCCACCCACAGACTTCCACGTCCACAAAGCTCCCTCTCTATGGAAGGCATAATAAGTTCCAACCTACCCATGCCCCCTCTCTCTCTCTCTCTCTCAACCTCCAGCCCCCTTTCCTCTCTCTCTCTTCTGCATTATGAATAATAAAGAACAAAAAACCTCCATCTCTTGTCTTTAAAATGAAGCACTTGAAGCATTGAAGCACTTGAAGCAATTTGATGACTTGTATGTAATCTCGGGGGTTGCATCTTCATGGTTGAATGCACTCGTTGTAAGTTGCTTCTGATAAAAACGTTTGCTAAATATATGTAACGCAATGTAAAATAACAATTTGGGTCCCCTCTCTCTCTCTCTCTCTCTCTCTCTCCCCCTCCCCACCTCCCCCTCCCCCCCCTCTCTCTCCCTCTCTCTCTCTCTCTCTCTCTCTCTCTCTCTCTCTCTCTCTCTCTCTCTCTCTCTCTCTCTCTCTCTCTCTCTCTCCCTCCATGTGCTCGGTGCCAGCCGGGGTCAGGAGCTCCGCTGTGTTTACCTTCTCCCTCCTCTGCTGGGTCCCTCACCGGCCCCCGGCGGGTCGGCCCCGGGCAGGGTTGCTTTGCATTTCAGACAGGGCTCCTGTGTTGATGCCTCGCGGCCCAGTGGAGAGGGAGGGGTCCGCTTGGGGGGCGCGGGGGGGAGGGGGAGGGGGAGGGGGGAGGGTAGATGTCGTCTCCTCCCAGCTAATTGCTATGCCCTTCCCACAACAGAACAAGCCTGCAAAATAAATAACTAATGCGGCCCTTGGTCCGCTCATTAGCCAAGTGCAAGTGTAGCGTGTTTTCTTCGTTAAACTTTTCCGCGCCGTCGCCTGCGGTATCGCCGCACCAAGGCCGCCAGCCCCGGCTCACGCCGCCGCCCCTCGAGCACGGCGCACACACACCGTCTGCCCACTCTTATAAAGGATTAACGGCGGGAATGTTGATTGGTGATCAACGGCCCACTAGCGTCGGGCTCTCGTCCGACCAGACCGACGTACGCTCTCCTACCCCTCTTCGTCGTTATCGTTGCCTCCCCGTCGCCGTGGAGACTCTTATTCTGTGTTCTGTGTTTCTCCTCACAAAGAATGCAATGAGTCTCTTCAAAACGCTGTTTGACATGCACAGTGCTCTGGAAGGGCACGGGGAGAGGTTACATAGTCTTTAGGCGACGTAATTATTGGCATTATATCCGAAAGAATTTGACAAATTGATTTCGGGATGAATGCAAATGATCGGCTTAAGTGAAACGTTTGATTCTCAAGTCTCTCTGCTTTGAAAAATTGCAATTCATAGCGCCGCTGACGATGTCAACAATTAAGTTGTTAACGATTCATTCAAGGAGCAAACGTCTTACAATCACAGACTACAGGCAACATTATTATTATGCCACAAAAGGCAATTGCACAAAAATGAGAGGTTTTGCTTCTATCTCTGCCACAGCAATATAAATTAATGCTGGCCTTGGTGACACTTGGCCCATGTCAAATGGTAATGGAACATGGCTTTATTCAAACTCTGATACACGCGGCGCATTGCATTATGATAAATAAATGGGTTCTGAAAATCCATAGTCGTCATCCATTTGCTCTGAAACTGGTTTCCATTAGGACTGGCTAAGGAGGGCTTGGGATGGGCAATACAGTCCACAAATATATATATATAAACATACCCGTGGATATTCATCCATCCATAACAAGATTCCAGACCTAGGGGAGAGGTGGACCTGATTGATTTTGAAAGCCATGAAAGTTTGGTTTAAAAGCAGACTTAGCGAGCCTAATTTAAACTGGGGGGGGGGGGGCTCCAAGCACCGAGGACTTATATCAGAATTAAGGTGTGCCTAAATACCATAAATAATCGATGGTTGTATCACCCTGGCTAAAGCTGGGTAAAAAGGGTACTCTCCCAACCCGATCAAAGATGAAACATTGGTGCTGTCTGGTCTGAATTGGCAAACTGTGTTACAGGGAGTAATACACATGGTGCATACAGGTGCTTAAACATATTAATCAATTTAATGATGCTTGATGAATGGACTTCAATGCTGTAAGATGTTAGATTTTTTCATGGATCAATCTCATTGTGCAATTAAGAGCAGTATTGGCATGCCCATTGCATCCTGATATTTTCCATGGGTTGAGATTTCTGTGGAACTGGATGCTATTGTAAAAACGGTTTGTATACAATGACATGTCAACACACTTGAACATACTATTACATATACCTTCTTCTGTTAAGAAAGAGGGGAGATGTGTCGGGTCAACCGCACAAAGTACACACGCAAACACACACACACACACGCACTCACACACACACACACACACACACACACACACCGTCACACACACAGTCACACACACAGTCACACACACACACACACACACACACACACACACACACACACACACACACACACACACACACACACACATGCAAACAGTAATAAGACATTTACCGCCAGTCGTTCTACCTTTAAGTATTCTGTGGCTAATTTTTAACGAATACAATCAAATCAATCCATCGACGTTTCCATGAGACAGTGCCTTTCAATCCCAATTACCTTGCTTAGGTTGTGTCACCGATGCGAGTAATGCAATGCTTGGCTCCTCCAAAATAAAACATAAAACAACAACCCCGCTTTTAGAGATCAATAAGCCGCGGAATGATCTCCTTAATCCAGGTAATGATCCTGATTAGTTTATACACCGACGTATCATCCACCAGCTCTATACCTTTACCGTGATTAAAACCAGGCAATGATTCCCATCCTTAACGACCCTTCCTAGCCTCAGGTAATGGAAGGCGGGGCAGGGCGGCCGGAGATCCTCCCAAATGTATTTTGATGCTGTGGCTTCAATCAAACCTAATCAAGTTCCCCAGAGAGCTCCGCCACGCTTTTATAGATTTCCTGGTACAGATAAAAACAGGCACACACACAGATACACACACACACAGAAAACCACACGCATGCATACATCTACACGCGCACACACACACAGACCAACACATATACACACATGCGCTTACATCTATGCACGCATAAGAACACAGACACACAAACACATACACACACGCATACACTAACAGACACATTCATAGATTAGCATACATTCACATACACACACTCTCGGACACGCATGCTTTGACACAGACCCATACCAACAAACACACACACACAAACACCCATCTACTCTGCAATATATGCTCTCTATGGGCTGTTAGCCTCCATCCTCATGTATTTAAGTAATTTACAGTCAAGGCCTATCATTGTTTGCATTTATGTCTTTCTTTCAGTGTCGTTGTGTGTCTGAAAATACAAAATAGATGGGCGTATAATAGTGTTGTATAATAGTGCTGTTTAAAATAGGAGCTGGTATTTACAGCCGAAGCTAAGGGGAGATGCTGATGTGGTGGAATAATGACTATAAAACCGAAAACAACACAATGTGTGGAGGTGCAGTCTGGGCAGAGTCTGTATCTCGTGTCCGCAGGGTCTCGGGTTAGGTTTGAAAAAAGAGTGAAATACTCCTGATAGTTTAATAGCACAGAACTACACGACAGGCTTGAATTACACTGGGGGCAACATAGGGCTATCCCTCACCCAGTAGGAATACACGGGTGCTACTGTGTTTATGTGTGTCACTGACTATTTAAATAAGGCCACAGCTCCTAAATCACTTAGAAATATTCTCTAGCAACAAAAAAGCCTAACTCTTCTCCTGGTGTTATTATTGACTTAACCGCGGTTTCCCAGGTGCTTGACCTTCCCTCTTAGTTAACACAGTGACCTTGCATTCCACTGTGTTTTTCTCTGAGAGCTAGTTACCAACAAAAGAACTCTGTGTGCACAGTCCTTTATATTTATGCACATAATCATACACTCTAGCCACTTTTGGAAGTACCTGTCAAAATCGGCGACCAATCTGTGAGAGTGATTAGTTATGCCTGGATGAGTTTGCGGAACATTCCCCATCTGTATTCGCCACATTATATGTGGAATAAGCACAGTGGGTAATAAGTGTTGAGACTGACAAGGTTAACTGGATGCAGGGTAAACAGTTTGGCCATTGGTTAGAGGTCAATGAGGTCTGACAGTTTGAAGTGCACTCCCAATTTGTATTTATTTATTCTATTTGCCCAAAAAGAGGAAAAAAGTTTCGAAAATCATTACTAAATCAGTGTTCTTGTTGGACCAAATAAGGCAGTTTGCTAGCAACTATCATCAAAAACATGAAAAACAGATAATAAGAGGAGAAAGTAAAACACAAGATAGATAATATAAAACTAGTATTTCTTCAGAAAGCATTGGACAATGGCAAGAATCCGAAAAAGAAAAGTTACGCATCAGCGAAACCACTAATGTGTGAGCCGTGTTCTTCCAAGAGGACTATTTTAACATGAAGAACAGCTGCTTTCATTAATGGTTTCTAATGGCTCTGTATTGTTCTTGTTTTTTCATGTTTTTTTTGCATCACAGCAAAACAGACTAGCACCTGGTAAAAAAAATCTAAATTGTTGTTGTCTAGTGAGCATATGTGTCAGACACTACGGTTTAGCACTTTCATGTGAGAGCTTTGAAGTTCCCTTTAAGAGATTGATCGTAACAAGGCGGTTTATTGGTGGAATAGGTGTAGTGTGTTTGTACCGATTTAGAGTCCACCTTCAGCCTCACCCGTATCTTTTTCTAATGTTAGTTCTAAGCGTTCCCTTCTCGTTTCCTGTTCAAACAACTGGGAAAGTACCAAACATGGCGGAAACATCTAACATCCAGTTTCATTCCTCTATTATTTACCACTTACTAATATGACATTCACACATGACCTCTGGATGAACTCTGGAGAATCAGGTCCGGGGTTGTTCCGGAGTTGCTCTTTCACACACAACCAGAGATAAGCCGCATCAGATGTGTTCACACATATTGAAGATAGCCCGTACACTTGAGATGAGGGCTGGTTCCTGGGTAGAGCCCATAGGAGGAAGGACGCGACACAAAAAGTATGCAGTGAAAGACGCAGTGTTTTTTTTACAACACATCGAAGAAGGCAGGTGAGGCTACCAACTCTGTCATGTTTACTCTTTCTGGGGTAAAGAAGCTTTCCACTCACCAGAAGAGTGGAAGAAGCTGGAACCCAAAATACAAGCAAGAAGAGAAATGAACGAAGCAGATACACTTTGTGCTGCCGGATTCGCGCCAATCGAATGACTCACTAGCTAAGTAATTAGAGCACAACTTGCAAGTTTGCAGCCAACTTAGAAAAGGTCTACTGTGAGATTTCAGTAATACAACGTGCATGCAAAAAAATTACGTTGTCACCTGACACAAGGTAAAGCTACAGTGAATGACAAGTAGACTCACAATGTTGGGAGCTTTGAGTTGTGAGAGCGATTAAACATTAATTGATTCTCTCCGTGGCAAACTTAGTCCCCTGGATGTTAAATATTCGAACGAGTACATTGGGCTGTTGTCCATCATTTTTCTACCTCAATGCTCTCGAGACTCCATGCTGAGGGCACTGACTTTTAACCATTCACTGGCTTTTTGCCTTACCACAATTTAAAGTGATAAGCCACCTGTAAGTTGCTCTTAAAGAAGGGGGTAAGGGTTCAGTATCTTGCTCATGTATTCCTACGGATACACCCTGCGTCGGTAGACTTCAGGGAACAATGGGGTTTTGTATAGAGAAACTTTCGGCTAGGAGAAAAATCCCCACCCCTAAAGTTTCCTGAGGGACCTGAACCCCTTGTTCTCTCTGAGAAACAGCAGTCTGACGACTATGGCCTTGTCTTTCTCTTTGCCATCATCAGTGCATGGTGTCCCATGAATGAAACATCAACTCCGACCACATACTGCGCCTGTTTTGTCGAAGACAGGTCCGACAGATCCCATGTACCATAATGCGGTTCTGACTTGCATAGAAACCGCCTCATGTAGCACGACAACAAAGGCCTACGTCTGCAGCTTTGTGCCCAGTAGGGGGGTGGGGCTTCTTGGACCTCATAGTGTGTCACCATTTGTCAGTCAAACGATTTGTGATGTCACCGTTGCCTCATGAATGATTCAGCTCAGAGTCACTTGAGCTTCTGTTTTCCCGCTTGTTGCCGCCATCACAACCGGGATTTGCCTTTCATTTAATTCAAAACTAGGGCGTTCCAGATGAAACCCGACAGAGAATTTGGGTGAAATGTTAGTGCACAAATCAGGGTTATTCCTTTGTTTTCTCTCTCATAAGGTGTGTAACACAGCGCCTTAACCTCCAGCAATATTTTTACTCAGCACGATACCGATAATATCTCTTGGACAGACTTAAAAATCCCATTAACACACAACAACCCAAACACAAACCCTGTTTACCACAGCAGAATCCCAGTTCCTCTTCATCTCCATTATATCATCCCACCATCCACAATACTGGGGGGAACTAATTGTGTTAAAGGGAAAGTTGTGTGTGTGTGGGTGTCAGTTTGTGTTTGTCTCTGTTGGTGTGTGTGTGTGTGTGTGTGTGTGTGTGTGCGTGTGCATGTGCGTGTGCATGTGTGTGTGTGTGTGTGTGTGTGTGTGTGTGTGTGTGTGTTCCCTTGCTGAGTTGACAAAAATTGATTTGCAGCATTGGAAATGTCAATAATTAAATAGTGGGAGGGCTTTCTGGCCTCCCAGCGTGTGTCTGCCAGCTGATTAATGGCGGGCTCCGTTTGATCTTCAAGGAGCCGCGGTGCTGGGGCGTCACCGCGCTTTCATGTCAGCATGTGGTGGATTCACAGCGGCTAGGTCCCACCCTCGCAAGCCCACCCTCACTCTCTCCCTCTCTCTCTCTTTCTCTCACTTGCTCTCACCCTTGCAAAGCTCTCTCTCTCTCTCTTCTGAATCTTTTTCTCTGGGGTTATCTCTCTCCCTCTATTTCTGTGTATATATATCCCTCCATTTATCTCTCTCACGTATACACTCTCTACCCCTCTCTCTATCCCTTTTTCTCTCCCTCCCTCTCTCTCTCTCTCTCTCTCTCTCTCTCTCTCTCTCTCTCTCTCTCTCTCTCTCTCTCTCTCTCTCCCTCCCTTTCACTCACCCTCATCTTCGCTATCTCCCACCCTTCCTCCCTCTCCCTCCAGCTATCTCTCCCCCCTCGCTCTCACTGAGGTTCCCTGAGGTTATCTGGTGGGTGGACAGAGGGGGAGGGGACGGGGGGTCTCCTCCTCTCCCTCAACCCTCTGAAGGTGCCCCTCGGTGGGGCGCAGCACGGAGACCCCCGCTCTGCTCCGAACGCACAAAAAAAATGCATAGCCATGGGGCGAGCAGTCCCCACACACACACACCACACACATGGGAACACACATGCAAACACACACACACACACACACACACACACACACACACACACACACACACACACACACACACACACACACACACACACACACACACACACACACACACACACACACACACATCAAACATACACCGCACCGAACATCCAAACAAACACCACACACATGGGAACACACATGTGAACACACGCACACACAAACACAAACACATACACATACATCAAACATACACCATACATACAAATGCATTCTGTAACAATAAGAGCAGACATAAACTAAACAAAAACATATGTCAGGATAAAAGCCCACACCAAGTTCTATATCTGTATTACTAGATATAATACAAACTAAATATAACACATGTACTCATGAACCTCTCTCTCAGCCCCTCTTCGTCCCCATCGTTTAACAGAATATTATTCTGTTATTTCTGAATGTTATTCAGAAACCATCAACTTCAGATTAGATTTATTTGCAATTGCCAAACAAGAATTAAATGTATAGAGAAATAATGATCATAATACGACTAAACAAACAAACTAACAGGCAAACAAATAAACTAACCAAAGAATGGAAGGCACAAATAAATACACAAGTAGGTAAATGAATTAGTACATACTTGAGGCAGATACTAAGAGGTTTACGAGGTCACAGACTAATTGGAACGGCAGGATGGACGTGGAAGTGGAGCGGAGGAGCAGCGAGTGCAGACGGCTCTGGAAGGCTTCTCCAGGAGGGGCCTCCCGGAGCCCCTGATTAGTGGAGTGGAAACTAGGGAAAGGCCATAATGGAGGATGACAGAAAGTGGAGTGGGACCCCAGCTCTCACAGCCTGCCCTGGACATGTAGATCACTGTATAAGTGTGGGTTTGTTTGTGGGTGTGTTTCTGTGTGTGTACTTGTGCTGTGTGTGTGTGTGTGTGTGTGTGTGTGTGTGTGTGTGTGTGTGTGTGTGTGTGTGTGTGTGTGTGTGTGTGTGTGTGTGTGACGTGTGTGTGTGTGTGTGTGTGACGTGTGTGTGTGTATGTGTGTGTGTG
>NC_044055.1:18383874-18408874 GCF_902167405.1 Gadus morhua | reverse complement strand
TAGATAGCATGGAGCGACATTCACACTCCTGCTTTTATGAAAAGAGGAAATAACTATATATATATACATATACATATGTATATATATTATATATAATGTAAGGGAAAGATAGTAATATCAACTAATGTAATAATAATTTGTCAAACTTGATTTGTTAGTGTTTTTAGGAACAGAATAGTCTAACAACCTATCTATTCATTTGTATCAATACAAATGATAAACAAATACAATTCAAATACAATATGGGTCTAGATCTTTGAAATTGTTCAATCCCCAAATTAGCCTTAATTTACCATTTTACAATGTACTCTATTTTTAAAGAAATGCATTTGAATCGTTGATTTGCATCACAGGAAATGGTCCACACTTGTACTGTATGGAAGGACAGGGGTCTACTGTTGGCTGATACATAATGAGTGACATTCACACTCCAACATGGATGAGTAAAAAAATAAATAAGCAAAATGGATAGTTCTTAAGATAATAACAATCTAAATATGATATATTTAGATTTTTATTATGATATATTTATATTGGCTATTACAAAATGACACAAGTCCCTTCTTAGATAGCACGGAGAGACATTCACACTCCTGCTTTTATGAAAGAGGAAATAACTATATGTACTCTAAGGAAAAGATAGTAATCTCAACTAATGTAATAATAATTTGTCAAACATGATGTTACTATGTTTTTGTAACAGAATCTTAAGGCTCAGCTTTAATGGATTGCTTAAGAATTGTCAAGTATGAAACTGTATTAAATAAAGAGCTAACCAGAAGGCAAATGACCAGTCAGCTAGAGGATGGCTAAATAATCATTCAAGTCTCTCTACATATTTTTAGGGACAGTTGAGTGACCAGCAACCATGCGCTTCACAGATCCTAACTTTAAGCTTAAATTGTGGTGAGTGCTGCCTCTGAGAAGTGAGAGACTTTTTAGAGCGGGGGAGGGTTGTTGCTCTCGTCTCGTATCGTGATGGGGGGATGGTTACCTGAGGTGACGATGGTCGTTAGGCCTTTCAGTGAGTTTCAAGGTTGCTAACTTGTCTCTGGCAATGCAACTGCACACAGGTCGGCTTCCAGTTTTATTCTAGATTCTATCAAACTAGCAGGATTATTCTTTTGAATTCTAATAAATTGCTCTGATCATAATAAAATACTAATTTAACTATAGAGATACAGTAGGATTTTGTTACTATACCATTTTTTTTCTAATCACCACATCATATACCGCTTTTAGGGAGGGGGGGGATGTGGAATGGATTTACATACTTTATGCTACTCAAAGGGGTAGTTCGGAATTTTGGACATAGGGCCTGATTCCCAAGTGAGCATTGGTATTCTTTATCATTGGAGACAGTTTTCAACACATTTCACTCAGTCCTTCTAGTTACAGAGTTCGCTCGTGCTAGGCTAGCGTACGTCAACGGGCAATGCTAGCCTGCTATTAAAAACAGTCTTACCCACTCCACAGTACACCCGAGGTAAATCAATTATAACGCCAGACTATAGATTTAAATGTCTGTTTATAGAATAATGTTAGAAATTAAACCAACCTTGCATTGCATTGCATGTCACAGCAGCAGTGTTATATTCCTGGTAGTACGCTACGGCAGCGGCGGACTGATACCTAGGTTACCGGCTCTAGTTTGTTTACCTGCCACTGTCATTGCTACAAACGCAGAGTACAGTGAATGAAGGAATTCTATTAGCGTATTCAATTAACAAGATATGGCCACGTTTGGAGGACTTAGCGATGCATCTGCTTTTGAAGACGATTATGAGGAATTTGTTGTATTCAACGAACAGTACATGTACGAGCCGGTGTTTTGATGTCCAAGCCAGCAGCAACAAGCCACAGCTGAGTCCTTTCTGGATCTCGCACTGGAAATTGGTGGAAAGTTTGTGGTGCCCCTCTGTAGCGTATATTTCTACAATTTCTAAAAGCACACTGAACCACCATGTTGCCTAGTCGTTCAATTGCGCTTCTGTCCCACGCTTCTCTGTTTACGTTCTTCTGTCGTGATTCGGTTACAAAACTAACCGGCGCATAGTAAAATTCCGCTTCTGCTGAGCAAGTAGTCCCTCGATGATTCATGCGATGCAAGGTTAGTTTTATTACTAACATTATTCTATCAACACAGACATTTAAATCTATAGTCTGGCGTTATAATTGATTTACCTCGGGAGAACTGTGGAATGGGTAAGACTGTTTTTAATAGCAGGCTAGCATTGCCCGTTGCCGTGCGCTAGCCTAGCACGAGCGAACTCTGCAGCTAGAAGGACTGAATGAAATGTGTTGAAAACTGTCTCCAATGATAAAGAATACCAATGCTCACTTGGGAATCGGGCCCTATGTCCAAAATTCCGAACTACCCCTTTAAGGGTGCACTCACACTAGGCCATCTGGCCTTGGCCGTTGGCCGTTTTCACACCTAACCGTGCTCAACTGGCCCCGTTGTTCTCTGGCCTGCACTCACACTAGGCCAGGCCTATTCAACTAGCGGCCCGTGGGCCAAATGCTGCCCCTCTTACTTAAAGGAAAATAAAGGAGAAACATAGTTGCATGCAAATCAGGTTTCTGTGTGTAGCCGGTGATACTAGCCAGTATCAGTAACCCACAATCAGGAACTGGCATCACTTATTCGGACAATGTTTGGCTCAACCGATACGTGCAAGTCTAGCTTTTCTCGTATTAATGCCATCAGAACAAGGGCACGTTGCTCCATGACCTATGAGAAGCTGCATGAGTGTCTCAGGATGAGCCAAACTAGGCAAACAAGGCAGTGCAATCTTTCTCACTGACTCACTGGCTCATATGTCTCATATGTACAGTAGTTCTGTTTTGTGATGATTCAAACAACATTGTTGAATTCTAAATACATGTCCAAAATATGTGAGAACAAAATATTTTATAATGATACGATTAAAAGTGAAGGAGGAAGGAATGCGTCTGACAAGTTTATTCCATGTAGTAGTATTATATATATTAAGTTAACACTACTTTAAGTACGATTTATTTGTAGCGATTCATTCACGCAGTTTTACTCTGTGTGGCCCATGAACCCTCAGTGGTTTTCCTTTTGGGCCCACTTGTTAAGGAGGTTGAATAGCCCTGCACTAGGCCATCTGGCCGTGGCCGTTGGCCGTCGCAATTGTGGCCTGGCCACGGTAGGCTCTTGTACATACGTCATCACGTCGTGACACGTCATCACCTTATAGTTCAGACTTGTGTTGGAGGAAAATAACCCTTTTAAAGGGCTTTTTAAAGAAAAAGACTAAAGATAAAGAATCACCAGCACATTGATGGAGTGAAATGCATATCTAAAGGAGACTGATTGATTAAATAATCATTCATGTCTATCTACACATTTTTAGGAAAAGTTGAGTTACCAGCAACCATGCTGTCACCACAGATCCTAAATTGTGGTGAGTGCTGCCTCTGAGAAGTGAGAGACATAGAGCGGGGGAGGGGTGTTGCTCTCATCTCGTATCGTGATGGGGGGATGGTTACCTGGAGTTGACAATGGTCGTTAGGCCATCTACAGTGAGTTTCAAGTTTGCTAACTTCTCATAGCTGAGATGTTGTATCCAACTCAGACCGTCTGAGATATTTGTCATTCCCCTGTTCTGGGTGTAAACATGCGCCACACACCACTTGCCTTTGTTGAAGCAAAATCCCTGGTGTTTGTGGTATTCTTGATAGTGATAAGGGATTTTCATATCCCTCTGCAGAGAGGTATAGCAGGATACGTCTCTACAAAACTGATGAAACACATGAAAGGCTTCAGAAAGGGTGTGCGCAGATACAGATACAGTGCACCCTAGTTATGTTTATGCCAAAACCACAAATGCTAATTATATATATATATATATATATATATATATATATATATATATATATATATATATATATATATATATATATATATATATATATATATATATTGCCTAATTATATATATTGCCTATATATATGTATAGGCTATATATATAATTAGGCTATAATTATATTATTTAGCGTGTAATGAGACAATCTATAGCCAAATTATCGAAGATGCCCGAGAATCTCCGGGGATATCAACATGGGAAATCGGCGAATCAGACCCATGAACCTATAAAGAAAGACGTCATCTCAAGCGGGAGAGAACGTTTGCGGTGCTGGTTTGTGTCACGTAAGTACAGGGCTCTCATGTCTCATGCATTCGGCGTGAGACACACGCAATTCAACCCATGCACACGCTCGAACCTGTGCCGTGTTCCGATACCCGTACTGTCCGTACTTACTAGCCAAAATTTGAGTACGCAGTACGTTCCAATTCGGATCCGGCGAAAAGAAGTATACTTAAAGTACCCGGATGCCGTACTCAAAACGAGCTAATCCGGAAGTGTGGATCGAAGGCGGAGCCAGGCTGAGCCAAAGTCGGCGCATTTTCCACATAGCCTGCATTAATAGTCATTTTGTAGTTGTTATAGTTTTTATAGCTGCTAGGCGTAAAGAGTTCACCGTTCAAAGCGGGATGTTTATTGCGGGGGAGGAGCCACGGCGGCAGTCGTGATCGTAATTTCCGGTTAGTGCACCACGGAGTACTCGATTTGGAACAGCACTCACATCTGAAAATATAACGTAGTATATAGTGCGGATAGTATACTTCCTTTAAGTATACTCATGGAAGTACGGGTATGGTCTCACGAAAATACGTGACACTGTCACGTTATTTAATATATTGAAACGTGATCAGGGACACGAAGGCCTATTTTCTAAATTTTGCATTACAATTGGAAGTAGGCTATTTGTCGTGTTACTAAGCATGACTACCAAACTAAGGTTTTGTCCGGGAGCGTTCTCCCTAATGTCCCTTATGGAGCTCCGTACAGATCATTCATTGTTGAAAATTGTCTGTGATAACTAACAAATGACAGCTTTTGGCCACCCGTTTCTACTTAAAATTGTCTGTGATAACTAACAATATGACAGCTTTTGGCCACCCGTTTCTATTTTCACCTTTGATACTGAGAAATTGTGACAATACACGGATATATTAAATGCAGGTGCGCTGCTCTGTAGGCAAACCGCGAAGGAAAAAAGGGTAGCTGCTTCATCTGTTCTTTTTAGAATTGTATGTCTCGATGTTTATTTTATCTAGCCATCTATTCTCTTGTTTTTGGCTATGTGAATGAACGTCCGCGTCGATGCCTCGATCGCAGTGTCGCAAGCGGACGTTGCCATGACATCTAGAAATCATACCGGCCACAGTAGAGTGGTGGAGGGATGACGTGTGTTGGCCAACCCGGAAGTGAGCGTCGCCCTGGATTCCCCCGACAAAAAGCCAACGGGTTTTGCCATTGGATTTTGGATTATTATAAATTGAAACAATTTATTCAATAAATATTTGTGAGATGTCATTACTTCTCCTGAGTTTGCTTCCTATTTATGTCGAGTATACACCCCTGCTGTCCACAAGCATCCCCCCCCCATATGGATTTGGAGAATTGTTGCCACGTCCCAGTGGTGGAGGTATCATATATATGAAAGAGGGCATTCAATTATACTATAATGATCAATTAGGAGGCCGAAGCCCTAAAGGAAGTGATGCAATAGGTGGGTCAACATTTGAGAACCTCTTTTATCAAAGGGGGTCTCAAAGGACTCATACGCTTCAACCTGTGGCTCCAGCCCTACAGGAAATGACTCAGCAAGTGCTCCATCTCGTTGCACCCTCCACCAGCGGCTCGCTTGCAAGATTCTGGCCTGAAGTTCTTCCCAGACCTACACCCTAGCCATCCAACATGCATATCTGAGAATCAGGCCTCTCTTTAATGACAAAAAGTTATGAGAGAAATACACATTCACTTTTGTTATCTCATAAGCGGCGTGGTGCCGGCTCCTTTTGACCAAAAGGAGCATATGGATTTAATGCAATATCCACAAACAGTTATAGTTATCACCTGACAAACATGTCGCGGGTTGAAATCAAAGGCAGTACAAATAGATAAAAATGTAGCTGAAGTTTCAAATGTCTTGTTTATTGTATTAACCAGTTCATTTCTTTTGTGAAAGTCACCAAAAGTCCAAAAAAGTTAAACGCAAGGTCACAGGCTAACAGTGGAGCCGTGTTGGGAACCAGCAGCCGAGAGCTTCCATGGAAACTTTCTACCCATGTTAAATAGATTTAGTTGGCAGTTCCTTTTCTGCCCATTTTTTTAAATTGTGGAAGCACTTTGCAGTACTGGGAGACACTATTTCCAACGGCAATGATATCAAAAGATGCCCAAAGCAAATACCTTTAACCCATAGTTGTGTTTTATCAAATTAAAAAAAATTCAGAGTTTCATTGACCACAAATTGAGCAGAAATATTTTGCATACAAATCTTTAAATAGTTTAACCACATTAAGAAAAATACATTCGTTAATTTTTTTTTTTAGTGAAGCCACAAGTTTTGCACATTATCCAAACAGAATACCTGAAAAGTTGATATTTTCAGCCCTTTCGGGTTAAAACAAGAGAAAAGGACAACCTAACAAGAGTGAAAAGTTTGGGTTAGGTGACCTATAGTTCAAAGATGTCCCTGGTCAGGTAGACTAAATAAAAGTGTATTCCCAATTGCTCCAGGACATTTGTGTAATTTACTTGTGAGCTCTCCCTCAAGCCTAGAGACATCAGTGTTGAACCACCAACTGAAAGAGGGGATTTGCCATTAGTATGAGTGACAACATTTCATGGCTATTAATTTAGTTCATTATATTTAGCCGATTTGAATAGACTTTTCTAGCAGGTGAGGCTGTCAAAGAACCAAACATGGAGCAACTACAAAAAGACAATTTGCAGCATGACCAAATTATACAAAAAGTATAGGAACTGTTCAAGCAGATATGTTTTAGAAGTCTCTTTTGATAGGCAGGGAATAATTGTCTTTGTCACCCTGTAGTCATGCAATCAAATCTGTTGGGCAAAGTACCGCTACTGATTAAACCAGTAGACTCACCAGTCAAGTCCCCCTAGTTAGAAAATGGAAGAAACCCAGTTAGTCATGTTAATTCTGTTGTTACAAATGAAGACTAATACTTTCCACATATTGCGATCCAAGTTACTGGCTGCAGTCTTGGATTGTATAGTTCTATATGGATAGATTCAATTTACTAAACTATTAATCATGCTTCAGAAGAATTAACCTTTCTTGGATGGCAGATCTACCACAAGCCTCC
Organism: Gadus morhua; assembly: GCF_902167405.1. Lineage (NCBI taxonomy): Eukaryota > Metazoa > Chordata > Actinopteri > Gadiformes > Gadidae > Gadus > Gadus morhua. The sequence goes on along the minus strand of NC_044055.1, from coordinate 18,401,664 downwards.
ATTGCCACAACCTCCAGATGGCTTACGACCTACGGCAACTACTCGACTACTGCAAGCCAACAAATTGGCTCTTGCACACCAGACACGCATTTTGCTTTATTTTAGGTTTTCAAGCATCTTAAAATACCCAAGTCATCGCTCCAATACACAAGTCAGCTAATGGCCTACAAGGAAATGCTGAAGCTAGTGTTAGTGATGGCGATAGAAATGGACAAGCTTGGGTGTACAAATATGCAACTAGAATTGCAAGGTTCACAGCCCAGTTGCATAAGTGGTCGCAACCGTTGGATTGTAAGCAAGGGTAAAAAAAAAAAAAAAAAAAAAACTTCCCACAAACTAGTCAATTGAAAGCCTGTACAAAACGACCCTGGAATGCAGCTTTACAGCGGATGAATTAAGCCAAATTGCATAAACATCCAATGGTATACAGTATACAAATACAATCAAGGTTGCACTCACACTAGGCCATCTGGCCGTGGCCGTCGCAACTGTGGCCTGGCCACGGTAGGCTCTTGTACATACGCCATCACGTCGCTAGCATCCAAACAATTCTACCAAACCTTAACCAACTAGTGAAAAATGGAACAAAACTTTAGCACACACCCAGTGACTAATCAACTTGTCCAGGGGTGTTCCAACGTGGTTTACCAGAGGGCCTTGTGGGCTTAAAGTAAGCCACACATTTGACACAGACAGCACGGAATGACGTTAAACTAAGCTTACCAGGTAACCAATATACCAGGTAACCAGCCCAGACCAATATTTGTCTGGGCTGTTAAGTCACTGGTAACCTTACAGGTTACCAGTGCTAGTGCAATAACATGAGCATTTTGCACAATATTTGTACTCCAATGCTACGTAAAGCAGGCTTCTTCAGAAACCCGTAGCCTGCTACATTGAAGGGCAACCGTAACAAATCCTGACCAAGATCGAAAGATGGCTCTGGAAGCCACTACGGCCCACGCAGCAGATTACTGCGTGGACCGTGGTGGCTTCCAGATCAACCCTTCGGTGGACCCTTCATACACATGTATTCCGAGGATGTTTTGAAGACACTGGAGTCCCATGGCACTAGATTCCTTTGAAGACTAAGTTGGTATGGGGGGGCCCAAAGGGGGCCCCCCCATAGATCTTGTCAGTCATCCAACACCTGTTAAGAAAAACACACACACATCACAAGATACAAATCAGCAAAGCTAGGTTAACAAACAGCGGTGACATGCATGTCAAGGTGCAAAGAGCAGGGATACTGATGGCTTGTGTCTGAGGAGACTGCCCAAAAACGTCAACATTAATAAAAGGAAAATAATTTACTCACTGCGGTGGTCTGTTTCGAAGTGCCATGTTGGTAGCAATATTTGTCTGGGCTGTTAAGTCAAATGCCCACAAAAACAAACACTCAACAACGCATACTTACAGTTTGTATAAAGTGACAATTGTGATCTGCAATCTAGATCGAAAACTTTCAACCCTCACTAAACTCAACCTCGATTGACACAGGCCGATGCGAAAAGTAAACCAAACCCATTGTGTTCACCTTTAATAAAGGGGTGTGTGACAGGTGATCTCAATTAAGAGCTAATCAGAAAGAACACACGGATCGGCCATGAGTGAGACTATCAAAACGAGGACGAGGATTTAACGGAATTGTTACCATTCAAATTCAAATTTCTTTATTATTGGATAGGTTATGATATCAATGATTTGGGCTTTGAGTAGGCCTATATTTCTTAAATATATTTCTTCAATTTTTTCACCCCTTCGCCTTTTGAATATGAAATCTATAATCTCAGCCTCTCTATAATTTGCCCAACACATATTTTATTGTTCAAATAAAATCCCATCCTTATTTTGCCATTCATATTGAATCTTTACTGTCTTTCATTGTACAACACAATCATCTAATAATTATTCATAACGCTCTTCCATCTCCTTGGCTGCATTAAGACGAGGCTCGGGTCAGAGCAAAGATCGGGATCCACACATGATAAGGGATAAAGTTATTTATTAGAATAAAGTAAGTATCATGAAATCTGGGTTAGGGTTAGGGATTAGTGTAGCGTATGGAAGATTAGAAAATGTGCGATTATATGGTTTGGACAGAAAACCAGTACCAAAATCACAAGGACCGACCGAGCCAGAACGGAGGAAACTTACCCAGACAGACAAAACAAATACTGGGAACAACAAACCATCTTTACCATGTTGGAAATACCCAAACAAAATGCAACAAACCAAACCTGAACAGCAAACCAACATATGTGACCAACCAACTGAACTACTGACCAAACACACAATTCTTTCGACTAGCCTATGTGTAGCCGAGCTAAATTTAATTTTATTTTGTGTTATTTTTTTATCATTGTTCATACCTTTTTTTATTGTGAACTCCACCAAATATTGGTTCCTAGTTGTAAGTTGATTTCGTTGTTCCGTATGGCATGCCTTTTGTTTCCCGGGGGAGTGGTTTGGCGTTGCACCTGTGTGTCTAGCGTCAGTGAGCGCTGATGCACGGAGCTGGTGAGTTCCGTTTGTGTCTCTCTCCGTTAGATTTTTATGTTAACCCCTTGTTTGTTGCCCTTGAACGGCTGTGGTGGTTCACACTGCTTTGTGACGTGCTTTTAGGCACGCGGGAGAAACTCTGGTGCTTTAGACAATTTAATTGAACTGTTGGAAGGGTGGATTTTGATTAACTCGTAACCTAGCTTGAGCCGGTGGTAGCTTAGTTTTTTCCCGCCTTGATATTTCAAATGCGGTTGTTTTATCCGGTATGTGTGGTCAATTGTTTGCTTCCTTTGTTTTGTAGAGTGGAGAGTGATATCCCGGATTGTGTGTGACGCCCGTGTTGTTTTGTCTCCTTTGGAAAGGTATGCCTGTTATGTGTCTTTGTTATGGTAAAATATGTAAAATGAGTGTGAGGAAAATGACAATTCTCTATTATATTTTATTTCCTTTATTAGTGTATATATTTAATATACTGTCTTTTTATTTAATTAATTTATTTGAGATCATTTTATGCTTTGTTTACATTTTTATAATTTATTCCTTACATGTATTTATTGAAAGTCACAGGATATATGTGTCTAGCGTGAGTGAGCGCTGATGCACGGAGCTGAGTGGAGAGTGATATCCCGGATTGTGTGTGACGCCCGTGTTGTTTTGTCTCCTTTGGAAAGAATAAACCTCTAGTACTCGACTCCTGTGTGTGCCTCACTGGAAGATACAAGACACAACGCAGAAAGACATTGGTTACAAATGGTGCCGTGACCCGGATTCTTCAGATCAGCCGCTGCAGATCGCCGAGGTTATGCTGTGAGCAAGTAAGCGTATCGTACAGCAAGCAGGAAGGATCCGTTTATTTGTGGCTGTGTTTTTCCACAATTTATTATTATTTTTCCTCAAATACAGTGTCCCTGTACAGTTAAATATTATTTTAACATCACATTTCGACTGTTATATTCCACCATATTCATTGTGTTTTAATTATAATGGATTTTACACGATTTGGGATGGGTAGAGGGTGTTTGCAACCAGGGAATGCAGAGCAAACTAGGACGCCAGGCATTAGCAGCCCTCAGAGTATAGATAATGGTACGCCTGTAGCAAGGCAGATGTTTTCCACTCCCGCCACTGCTGATAATGACACTCTGGCACAACTGCGTGACCTCTTAGGGGAGCTGGGAACCCACATTGGTAACACTGTTGTGAGTCGCATATTAGCCAACCAAACAAGTACCCCCAAACTCAATTGCCCACCCCCCATGACTCCCCACTCCACCATTCCATTCGCTTTGCCACTGGGGCTCCATTCACCACCTCCCATGACTTCCCCTCCACTCGAGCCCATGCCTTCCCCAGTTGATATGTCTCGACTAAACATCATGGTAAAAGCAGCTGTCAAGGAACCAGTGATGTTTAGAGGAGATGGCTCTGACAAATACACAGTACAAGAGTGGATAGAGGTGATGGATACTTACCTGCATAAAAATAACTGTCCAACCTCAGAGCAGGCCGATGAAATCCTCAGTCACCTTTTGGGACGAGCTAAGAGTATCGTTAAAGTGGGGCTGAAGAGTAGTGCCGATGTCAACACACACCCTGAAGTGGTATACGACATACTCAGAAGATACTTCAGTGATTCTCCCATGTCCAGCTTACCGATGGCTGATTTCTATTCTACACATCCCGATGCAAATGAGAACCCAGTAGATTACTGGGTCCGGCTCAATGCAGCAGCTGAGCATGCTGACCGGTATCTGGGGAAAAGTGGAGAAAAGAGGGAGACCATGTCAGCGCAAATTGCTATGATGTTCATCAGGAACTGCCCCAACCCAGAACTCTCCAGTGTGTTCCGGTGTAAGCCTATCAGCAAATGGTCAGCCGTGGAAGTGCAAGAGGCTATCGATGAACACCAGAGGGAGCACCAGGCAAGGAGGAGGCCCATTAAAGCAGAGAAGTTCAAAATGGTGACAGCAGCTGCCACTACCTGTTTACCTGTAGTTGAAGAGCTGACTGCAATGAGGGCTGGAGTTCAAGAACCTCCTACACAGCCAAAGGTGAGTGCAGTCACCTCTTCAGAAGCAGGGGCCTTAGAACGAGTACTGAGCATGCTGGAAGGCATCATGGCCAGAGCAGCTTCACCTGTCCAACGGCCGACCCCGTGGACACGCCCCACTTCTTGCCGTGTATGTGGTGACAAGACTCACATCACACGTGAACACTGCATGAAAGAGAACAGGTGCTTCGGGTGCCTGGAACCTGGCCACGCAAGGAGAGATTGCACACGAGCTGTACCACGGCAAACCCAAGCAGAGAACCACACACCTAACCAGGGAAACTAAGTCGCTCACACTACGGAGGGAAAAGTGTGAGTGTGTTATGTCAGACCCTCAAAACTGAAGAAGACTCGCGTTCAATATATGAAGAGAGCTGCAAGACTGCACCGAATGGCAGCGTCATGATTTTTCAGAATATACACAAGCTCGAGAAAGCAGATGATCTATTCTACACTGATGTGCTGGTTGATGACCAAGTTGCACTGCACGCAATGCTAGACACAGGCTCAATGGCTTGTACAATGAGTGAAGAAGCAGAAGAGGAGCTCCACAAGGCAGGGTTGCTCTCAGAGAATGCTCAGTCCAGCGAAGACATCTTTCTGGTGGGTTGTGGTGGTGTGCATGTGCGGCCCAAGTGCATTCATCAGTTAAAGTTGAAAATCTATGGACAAGAAGCAATCGTGCCCACATTAGTCGTGCCAGGTCAGCGTGACCAAATGATAGTAGGCACCAATGTGCTGAAACACCTGCTACGCCAATTCAAGCAAAATCCCAGCTATTGGCGCGTGATGAGTAAAGCTGACTCCACTGGTGAACCAGGCATCGAACAGTTCTTGAGCATGCTCTCGGGCATAACAAGATGGAAAGGTGACACTATCCCAGACGTCATTGGGACTGTGAAACTTACCAATGCAGTGACGCTGATGCCCAAACAGGAGCACATAGTGTGGGGAAAGCTTCCTGGAAAGGCTCCTATCTCAGAGGGAAGTACCATACTGGTGGAACCTTCAAAGTCCCACTCAAACCGGAAAAGCATCATGGTAGGGAGAACTGTGTCATCAATGAGTGGAGACAGGTGGGTTCCTGTGAAGGTCGTGAACCCAAGTGACAAGCCTGTAACACTGAGGAGGAATATGAAGTTAGCTGATGTTTCACCATGTGTGGCACTTGAAGACTTCGAGCTCGGAGTGGACCATGTCACCGACACAGAGCTAAAAGCACAAGGCCAAAGCGTAAGAGTAAGCACTGACCATGTCCCTGATACCTCTGTAACTACCACCCTTCAGGACAAGCTTGCTGGTCTTGGATTGAACGATATAGACATCAACTCTTGTGAAGTGTCCCTGTATTGGAAGAACCAGCTTGTGGAACTCATACAGCGGCATGGAGATGTGTTCTCCAAGGACAAGCTGGACTGTGGCCTGGCCAAAGACTTTGTCCACCGGATTCATCTGACTGATGAGCGCCCCTTCCGTCTAGCATACCGCCGTGTCCCACCAAGCCAATACCAGAAACTAAGAGAAGTCCTCTCTGAGATGGAAGAGAAGAACATCATACGCAAGTCATCAAGTGAGTGGGCTTCGCCATTAGTACTGGTTTGGAAAAAAAATGGAGAGCTACGCATCTGTGTGGACTACCGGTGGCTTAATGCTCGCACAGTGAAGGATGCCCACCCAGTACCCCACCAAGCTGACTGTTTGGCTGCGTTAGGGGGAAATACCATATTCAGCGCCATGGACTTGACATCGGGGTTCTACAATGTCCCCATGCATGAACAGGACAAGAAGTTTACTGCCTTCACTACACCAGTAGGCCTCCATGAGTTCAACCGACTACCCCAAGGCCTGTGCAACAGCCCAGCGAGTTTCATGCGCCTCATGATGAGTGTCTTCGGAGACCAAAACTTCTTGACCCTGCTGTGCTACCTTGACGATGTTTTGGTCTTTGCCCCAAATGAAGAGGAAGCCCTGAACAGACTCGAAATGGTCTTTAAGCGGTTGAGAGGACATGGGCTTAAGTTGGCACCGAAGAAATGCCATTTCTTTAGGCGAAGCGTCAGGTTCTTGGGCCACATCATTAACGAGAACGGAGTTGCTACTGATTCTGAAAAGATACAAGTCATCACAGACATGAGTGAAGCGGATTTGATGATGGAGGATGGAGTCACACCGTCAGCAAAAAGGATCAAGTCTTTCCTCGGTATGGTAATGTATTACCAGAGATTCATACAAAACTGTTCCAGCATGGCAAAGCCCCTGTTCTCCCTGACCGCCGCTGCCACTGGAAAGGCCAACGCAAAACGGGCCTCTCACTTCAAAAGGCTCAGCCCAGGTGATTGGACTCAAGAACAGAGCAACTCATTCAACCAACTAAAGGCTGCTCTACTGAACTCAGTTGTGTTGGCTCATCCAGACTTTGGACGCCCTTTCATTCTCTCAACCGACGCTTCATTGGATGGATTGGGAGCTGTACTCTCTCAAGTCCCCGAAGGAGGGAGCAAGGCACGTCCCATAGCCTTCGCAAGCAAGGCTCTGACTCGCCCTCAAATGAAGTATCCAGCTCATCGGTTGGAGTTCCTCGCTCTCAAATGGTCTGTGTGTGATAAATTCAGCCATTGGTTAAAGGGACATTCCTTCACCGTCTGGACCGACAATAACCCGTTAACCTACATCCTCACAAAGCCAAAGTTGGATGCTTGTGAACAGCGGTGGGTGTCGAAGCTGGCTCCATACGACTTCAGTATCCAATATATCCCAGGCAGCAAGAACATCGTCGCGGATGCCTTGAGTAGACAACCCTTTGTCAAGCCACGGGTCAGCGAGAGACTTATAGCAGAGCCGTATGGAGCTCTGCTGGAAGAAGCGCAGCAGATCCGAGATGACAGGATACAGGATGTGTTTCGGCTGAGCACCAACTGCCAAGAGGTCAAAATGGGTGGATCTGAAGTGGCATGCAGTTCAATGAGCAGTGAAGAAGTGACAGCCGTCCTGGATGGTCAAGTTGAGTGGGTTGAGGGACCCAAAGGACGAGTGATCTCCTGGCTGGCAAACAATGTGCATAAGCTCGTTCCACCAGGTGAAAGTGCCTTACCTGTCTTCTCCCTTAAAGAGCTCCAAGACAAGCAACAGGAAGACACTATACTGGCAAGAGTCATACACTACGTGTCACGTGGTAGTAGACCATCGAGGCGAGAAAGAGTCAAAGAGCCTCTCAAAGTCCAGAAAACTCTAAAGCAGTGGGAAAAGCTCAAGATGTTGGATGGTATCCTGTATAGAGTGATCAAAGACTCACTAACTGGGAGAAGGCGTTACCAGTATGTCGTGGCTGCATCACTGACCAAGCAGGCTCTGCAGGGTGTCCATGATGAGGCTGGGCACCAGGGACAGCATAGGACTCTATATCTTGCGAGGCAGAGGTTCTTCTGGATTGACATGGAACGAGATGTCCGTGAATATGTCAAGTCATGCAAGCGCTGTGTGGTAAGCAAGACACCCGAACCTGAAGGGAGAGCGCCTCTCGAGAGCATCAAAACAACAAGCCCTCTCGAGATGGTCTGCATTGACTTTTGGTCAGCCGAAATCCCAAATGGAAAAACTGTCGATGTCCTGGTCATCACTGACCATTTCACAAAAATGGCTCACGCTTTTCCATGTCACGATCAGTCAGCAAAGCAGGTTGCCCGTCAGCTCTGGGATCGATACTTCTGTGTCTACGGCTTCCCAGAGAGAATTCACTCCGACCAAGGAGCCAACTTCGAGAGCCAGTTGATCCGAGAGTTACTGCTGATTTCTGGTGTAAAGAAGTCGAGGACAACGGCTTATCATCCCATGGGAAACGGTGTGGTTGAACGCTTCAACCGGACATTGGGAAGCATGATCAGAGCTCTCCCTCCAAGAGCCAAGCAAAAATGGCCCCAGATGTTGCAGACGTTGACTTTCGCCTACAACTGCACTGCCCACGAGTCAACAGGCTACGCCCCGTTCTATCTAATGTATGGGAGGATCCCCAGACTCCCAGTTGACGTGATGTTCCACAATGTGGAGAGGGACTGTGACATCGCTGACTATGATAAATATGTCCTTAAACTGAGGGAGGAGTTAAAAGAGGCATTATCATCTGCTCAGGCCAATGCTGTCACCAGTCAGCAACACCAAACTGAACTGTACAACAAGAGGACCAAAGGTCATGACATCGCTGAGGGAGACCAAGTACTCTTGTCAAACAAATGTGAAAGGGGACGCAAGAAATTGTCTGACAAATGGGAGTCTGTCCCGTACATGGTGGTCTCAAGAGATCCTAGGTGTCATACCTATCGGATAAGGAATACAAGCAGTGGCCGTGAAAAGGTTGTGCATCGCAATCGCCTCCTGTGCGCAAACTTTCTTCCACTTGAGGTGGAAGATGAAGAGGATGTTGACGCATCGTTCACTGAGTCATCTGAGTCGATTCATGACGAGACACAAAGCCGCGTGTCAGATGTGGCGACAGGTGATGTCACAGAAGACAGGACATCCAGTTGGGTTCTGGATAGTGCTTCTGTTGTCCAAACATGTCTTGACGATGATGAAGAGCTTGGAGACATTGACCTGCGGGAAAGTGTTAGCCGGAGGTCAATGAGTGTGTCAAGTGTGGTCGATGAAACAGGCTGTAGCAATGACCCCCCAAGCACTGTGATCAGTGTTGTCTCCCGTATTAGAACAAGGGTGGGTAGGCTGGTGAAACCTGTAGATAGACTCATTCAGAACATGACCCAGAGGAAAATACTAGCTTGAGTGATGAACCTCTGTAAGCCATCAAGTACCTTGAGACAATTCTTTAATCCAGTGTTTGGGTTGAAAATGTGTTAGAGTAGCAGTGATAAATATTAGGTACTCCTTGTCTTTTGAAAGGTATATTTAAGTATTACCTTTATGAAGTAATGTGTAAGGTGGTGTAAAAGGCACCCTTTTTTGCAAGTGTACCCTGGAGGGTTGCGCAGCCCTCCTCGGCCATTTTCTCAGTAATATGAGTAACTAATGAGTTGCATAACGTGAATGTATTGGAGTGTTCTGCTAAAGTCTTAAGGTATTTTGGTGAAGTTCAGAGGGGAGTATGTAGCCGAGCTAAATTTAATTTTATTTTGTGTTATTTTTTTATCATTGTTCATACCTTTTTTTATTGTGAACTCCACCAAATATTGGTTCCTAGTTGTAAGTTGATTTCGTTGTTCCGTATGGCATGCCTTTTGTTTCCCGGGGGAGTGGTTTGGCGTTGCACCTGTGTGTCTAGCGTCAGTGAGCGCTGATGCACGGAGCTGGTGAGTTCCGTTTGTGTCTCTCTCCGTTAGATTTTTATGTTAACCCCTTGTTTGTTGCCCTTGAACGGCTGTGGTGGTTCACACTGCTTTGTGACGTGCTTTTAGGCACGCGGGAGAAACTCTGGTGCTTTAGACAATTTAATTGAACTGTTGGAAGGGTGGATTTTGATTAACTCGTAACCTAGCTTGAGCCGGTGGTAGCTTAGTTTTTTCCCGCCTTGATATTTCAAATGCGGTTGTTTTATCCGGTATGTGTGGTCAATTGTTTGCTTCCTTTGTTTTGTAGAGTGGAGAGTGATATCCCGGATTGTGTGTGACGCCCGTGTTGTTTTGTCTCCTTTGGAAAGGTATGCCTGTTATGTGTCTTTGTTATGGTAAAATATGTAAAATGAGTGTGAGGAAAATGACAATTCTCTATTATATTTTATTTCCTTTATTAGTGTATATATTTAATATACTGTCTTTTTATTTAATTAATTTATTTGAGATCATTTTATGCTTTGTTTACATTTTTATAATTTATTCCTTACATGTATTTATTGAAAGTCACAGGATATATGTGTCTAGCGTGAGTGAGCGCTGATGCACGGAGCTGAGTGGAGAGTGATATCCCGGATTGTGTGTGACGCCCGTGTTGTTTTGTCTCCTTTGGAAAGAATAAACCTCTAGTACTCGACTCCTGTGTGTGCCTCACTGGAAGATACAAGACACAACGCAGAAAGACATTGGTTACATATGTATATGGGCAGTGGAAAGTGTGCTGTGGCCCACAGCACACTTTCGTGCTGTGGGCCTTTACTTTATTTTGTTTTATATCATTTGTTTATATTGTTCAGTAGTATATGCCTAAATGAGGCCGTAGCACAGTTAACGGACGAGCAGAAGTGGTGACGTCATCGAGTCCGCTGCTGTTCCCATCGCAGGTACGTACTCGCGTGCTCGCAAGTATGTGCTTGAATTACAGACTTGCCAAGTACGTGCTTGCAAGTCATCGAGTCCGTAGTACGCGTGCTAGGAATTGAGAAACGGCCTGCGCCTATCCTGGGGGCCTGGGTGAAACGGCGAGATCGAGCACGCATCAAGAACACTTCCGGGTTTTACGACAGTACTCGCTTGATGCGTGCTTCGAATTGGAACAGTGCTCGGGCAACGACTGATGACGTTTCACGAGTCCACGAGCACACGAGCACGCACAAGTACGCTAATTGAGAAACGGCCTGAGAAACCATAGAGAAACGGCCGCATACTTCCGCAATCCACCGGTGCTCAGAGGCCAAGCCTGGTATTGCAGCTGTTTAAGCTGGCTATGGACGGGGGTCCGTCATTTCATGTGGCCCAGAAGTAGATATCGCCGTCCACAAGTGGGGAACAGGATTGTGTCTCCGCAAAAAATGTCTGGATATCAATCAAAGGCTCATAATTATATTTCTACCCTGTTCTAAAAAAATGTAAGTTTTTTTCTTTTCAAGACGCCTCCTAAAGCGTTTTATTAGCAGTTTATGTTGGGTGGGCAGCTGAAAGGAGTCGTACTGAAACAAACGGCTCCTTGCTATGGACCTATTTTGAAGAGCACGGCTCCATTAACTTCCGAATTAAATTAAATTCCGAATTAACTTCCATTAATTCCATTAACTTCCAAAGACTGAGATTAGTTGAACACGGATATATAACACAGATATCATTGAAATAGCTGTAACAGGCACGGACGTATTGATTACCTGAATGATTATGGGAGACCTACGTAATTTTCATAATATTGTTAATTGTCTAATATTAACATTTCAGTTGCGTTGGTAGGTATTTCATTTTCATTTGCTTGTTTAGTTATGTATGACAGGGTTATGGTTAGCTATGTACGACAGTTGACAATGTTGGTGTATTACAATTCATTATTTGGGTAGGCTGCTCCAACTTCGTTGCTGGTCGATATGTAAACATTTACTTTTATATAAATTATTGATTGCATTTTTCGTAAATAGTTAGTTGGAAGGAATCTGTTTCTTAAGCAATAACATTGAACTGAATTTTTTAGGCCTACATACGTTTACTATGTTAGGGTTAGTTATGTTAGGGTTAAGTTAGATAATCTTTTTTGTTTCCTCATCAGATCCTAGTCCATCATGCTCCTCTACTTGTCTGCCGTGCCACCATCATGCCTCATGCATCACCTCTCAGCGCCTACCCAGCTGCATCTTATTCCATTTCGAAAAAGCGCGCATCTCACCAAGCAAAGTTTTGCTAATGCCTGCTCAAGTTATTTAAATACTTCATTCTATGGATATCTGAAAATATTTACAGATGGTTCTAAAGATCCCAAAGGACAATGTGGTATTGGCATATATATTCCAGAATTTGAAGAAGGATATGGATATAGAGTGGGTGACTTTATCAGTATACTCAATCGAGATGGCCACAATAATAACCGCTCTTAGATGGGTTGTAGATACTAAGTTTTATAACAGATAATTCAATACGTGAAGATTTGGTGATAGAGGTAAAGCATCTTCTTTTAAATATTATAAGCCTTGGTTTATTTATTCAATTCTGTTGGATTCCAGCCCACCATGGAATATATGGCAATGAAATTGCTGATAAATTAGCTAAAAGATACTAACCTAATTAGAAGAATTTAACCTTAAGCATATATATATATATTTTTTTTTTATTTATTCATTTCTTTTGTTAGTTTGTTTTATTTTGTTTATTTTGTTTCGTTAGTTTGGTTTTTTCTTTGAATTTATTTTTATGATTTAAAGTATCATTTGCCAACGTCCTTGTCACAAACTCCTGTGTAGTAGTCCAGTAGGTGGCGGTATATGGGGATAAACTATGATCCTCCACTAAACTAGAAGAAGAAGAAGATCTCTGCATCCGGTACGTCACGGACTAGGTCACGTGTCTTGGCCCCATAACGCGGAAGCAAATCGCTCCTGTATGTTACCCTGTCCATGATGTTACCAGAGGCCATTCTCTGATGTTACCCTGCGCCACTGAGCAGTTTGTATAGGAATGAATGGGCGGCCATTTTCCAGTCTGTGGTCCATCCTTTATTATGTCCATGGTTTGGACCTTTGGATTGGTTCCATGTTTTGTTTTATGTTAACACTATTCAACATCCCCACAGCACACTTTCCACTGCCCATTTACATAGGATAGTCGAAAGAATTGTGTGTTTGGTCAGTAGTTCAGTTGGTTGGTCACATATGTTGGTTTGCTGATCAGGTTTGGTTTGTTGCATTTTGTTTGGGTATTTCCAACATGGTAAAGATGTTTTGTTGTTTCCAGTATTTGTTTTGTCTGTCTGGGTAAGTTTCCTCCGTTCTGGCTCGGTCGGTCCTTGTGATTTTGGTACTGGTTTTCTGTCCAAACCATATAATCGCACATTTTCTAATCTTCCATACGCTACACTAATCCCTTTACAGATTTCATGATACTTACTTTATTCTAATAAATAACTTTATCCCTTATCATGTGTGGATCCCGATCTTTGCTCTGACCCGAGCCTCGTCTTAATGCAGCCAAGGAGATGGAAGAGCGTTATGAATAATTATTAGATGATTGTGTTGTACAATGAAAGACAGTAAAGATTCAATATGAATGGCAAAATAAGGATGGGATTTTATTTGAACAATAAAATATGTGTTGGGCAAATTATAGAGAGGCTGAGATTATAGATTTCATATTCAAAAGGCGAAGGGGTGAAAAAATTGAAGAAATATATTTAAGAAATATAGGCCTACTCAAAGCCCAAATCATTGATATCATAACCTATCCAATAATAAAGAAATTTGAATTTGAATGGTAACAATTCCGTTAAATCCTCGTCCTCGTTTTGATAGTCTCACTCATGGCCGATCCGTGCGTTCTTTCTGATTAGCTCTTAATTGAGATCACCTGTCACACACCCCTTTATTAAAGGTGAACACAATGGGTTTGGTTTACTTTTCGCATCGGCCTGTGTCAATCGAGGTTGAGTTTAGTGAGGGTTGAAAGTTTTCGATCTAGATTGCAGATCACAATTGTCACTTTATACAAACTGTAAGTATGCGTTGTTGAGTGTTTGTTTTTGTGGGCATTTGACTTAACAGCCCAGACAAATATTGCTACCAACATGGCACTTCAAAACAGACCACCGCAGTGAGTAAAAGTTATTTTCCTTTATTAATGTTGACGTTTTTGGGATGTCTCCTCAGACACAAGCCATCAGTATCCCTGCTCTTTGCACCTTGACATGCATGTCACCGCTGTTTGTTAACCTAGCTTTGCTGATTTGTATCTTGTGATGTGTGTGTGTGTGTTTTTCTTAACAGGTGTTAGATGACTGACAAGATCTATGGGGGGGCCCCCTTTGGGCCCCCCCATACCAACTTAGTCTTCAAAGGAATCTAGTGCCATGGGACTCCAGTGTCTTCAAAACATCCTCGGAATACATGTGTATGAAGGGTCCACCGAAGGGTTGATCTGGAAGCCACCACGGTCCACGCAGTAATCTGCTGCGTGGGCCGTAGTGGCTTCCAGAGCCATCTTTCGGTCTTGGTCAGGATTTGTTACGGTTGCCCTTCAATGTAGCAGGCTACGGCTTTCTGAAGAAGCCTGCTTTACGTAGCATTGGAGTACAAATATTGTGCAAAATGCTCATGTTATTGCACTAGCACTGGTAACCTGTAGATTAGCTTAGTTTAACGTCATTCCGTGCTGTCTGTGTCAAATGTGTGGCTTACTTTAAGCCCACAAGGCCCTCTGGTAAACCACGTTGGAACACCCCTGGACAAGGTGATTAGTCACTGGGTGTGTGCTAAAGTTTTGTTCCATTTTTCACTAGTTGGTTAAGGTTTGGTAGAATTGTTTGGATGCTAGCGACGTGATGGCGTATGTACAAGAGCCTACCGTGGCCAGGCCACAGTTGCGACGGCCACGGCCAGATGGCCTAGTGTGAGTGCAACCTTGATTGTATTTGTATACTGTTTACCATTGGATGTTTATGCAATTTGGCTTAATTCATCCGCTGTAAAGCTGCATTCCAGGGTCGTCTTGTACAGGCTTTCAATTGACCATGTTGACTAGTTTGTGGGATTTTTTTTTTTTTTTTTTACCCTTGCTTACAATCCAACGGTTGCGACCACTTATGCAACTGGGCTGTGAACCTTGCAATTCTAGTTGCATATTTGTACACCCAAGCTTGTCCATTTCTATCGCCATCACTAACACTAGCTTCAGTATTTCCTTGTAGGCCATTAGCTGACTTGTGTATTGGAGCGATGATTTGGGTATTTTAAGATGCTTGAAAACCTAAAATAAAGCAAAATGCGTGTCTGGTGTGCAAGAGCCAATTTGTTAGCTTGCAGTAGTTGAGGAGTTGCCGTAGGTTGTAAGCGATCTGGAGGTTGTGGCAATGGAGGCTTGTGGTAGATCTGCCATCCAAGAAAGGTTAATTCTTCTGAAGCATGATTAATAGTTTAGTAAATTGAATCTATTCATATAGAACTATAAAATCCAAGACTGCAGCCAGTAACTTGGATCGCAATATGTGGAAAGTATTAGTCTTCATTTGTAACAGAATAATTAACATGACTAACTGGGTTTCTTCCATTTTCTAACTAGGGGGACTTGACTGGTGAGTCTACTGGATTAATCAGTAGCGGTACTTTGCCCAACAGATTTGATTGCATGACTACAGGGTGACAATTATTCCCTGCCTATCAAAAGAGACTTCTAAAACATATCTGCTAGAACAGTTCCTATACTTTTTGTATAATTTGGTCATGCTGCAAATTTACTTTTTGTAGTTGCTCCATATTTGGTTCTTTGACAGCCTCACCTGCTAGAAACGTCTATTCAAATCGGCTAAATATAATGAATTAAATTAATAGCCATGAAATGTTGTCACTCATACTAATGGCAAATACCCTCTTTCAGTTGGTGGTTCAACACTGATGTCTCTCTAGGCTTGAGGGAGAGCTCACAAGTAAATTACACAAATGTCCTGGAGCAATTGGGAATACACTTTTATTTAGTCTACCTGACCAGGGACATCTTTGAACTATAGGTCACCTAACCCAAACTTTTCACTCTTGTTAGGTTGTCCTTTTCTCTTGTTTTAACCCGAAAGGGCTGAAAATATCAACATTTCAGGTATTCTGTTTGGATAATGTGCAAAACTTGTGGCTACACTAATAAAAAAAAATAACGAATGTATTTTCTTAATGTGGTTCAACTATTCAAAGTTTCCATGGAAGCTCTCGGCTGCTGGTTCCCAACACGGCTCCACTGTTAGCCTGTGACCTTGCGTTTAACTTTTTTGGACTTTTGGTGACTTTCACAAGAGAAATGAACTGGTTAATACAATAAACAAGACATTTGAAACCTCAGCTACATTTTTATCTATTTGTACTGCCTTTGATTTCAACCCGTGACATGTTTGTCAGGTGATAACTATGTACCTGTGACCGCATATCATGGTACCACTTTGAACTGTTTGTGGATATTGCATTAAATCCATATGCTCCTTTTGGTCAAAAGGAGCCGGCACCACACCGCTTATGAGATAACAAAAGTGAATGTTTATTTCTCTTATAACTGTCATTAAAGAGGCCTGATTCTCATATGCATGTTGGATGGCTAGGGTGTAGGTCTGGGAAGAACTTCAGGCCAAAATCTTGCAAGCGAGCCGCTGGTCGCAGGTGCAACGAGATAGTCATTTCCTGTAGGGCTGGAGCCACAGGTTGAAGCGTATGAGTCCTTTGAGACCCCCTTTGATAAAAGGGGTTCTCAAATGTTGACCCTCATTCACCTATTGCATCACTTCCTTTAGGGCTTCGGCCTCCTAATTGATAATTATAGTATAATTGAATGCCCTCTTTCATATATATGATACCTCCACCACTGGGACGTGGCAACAATTCTCCGGGGGTGGGGGGATGCTTGTGGACAGCAGGGGTGTATACTCGACATAAATAGGAAGCAAACTCAGGAGAAGTAATGACATCTCACAAATATTTATTTAATAAATTGTTTCAATTTATTATAATCCAATGGCAAAACCCGTTGGCTTTTTGTCGAGGGATTCCAGGGCGACGCTCACTTCCGGGTTGGGCAAAACACGTCATCCCTCCACCACTCTACTGTAAAAACACATGTACAAGTTGAATGAGAATAATAATAATAATTCTGCCATAGTATTTATTTAAGGGGGGGGGGGGGGGGGGATACAAGTCTTTTGGCCATTCGTAGTGTTGATCAGCAGAGAAATAATTTGTCCGCAA
Source organism: Gadus morhua (assembly GCF_902167405.1). Taxonomy (NCBI): domain Eukaryota; kingdom Metazoa; phylum Chordata; class Actinopteri; order Gadiformes; family Gadidae; genus Gadus; species Gadus morhua. The sequence goes on along the minus strand of NC_044055.1, from coordinate 18,384,550 downwards.
AGACGGTGACGTCGCTTAGCAGCGGAAGATGCTGGGGTAGACAAGTCACCGGACTACTACCCATGCAAGTGAACGGAGCGTTCCACGGCATTGAGAAGACCCGTGTAATAAAGGCCTATATTTCTGTTTATGGCATAGATTTCTCCTCAGATTAGGCCAATAAACCAATGATACAATAAAAATAGAATCGCTCGATCAAAGGCCCGGCCCGAGGATAGTGGTGGGAAATATCGGCCCGACCCGGCCCGTGGGTCGGGTCGGGCTCGGGCAGAGAATCTAAACACTGACTGGAACTACATAGCAGGTGTCTGTAGGCCTATATCAGGAGATAATACACACCCTGCAGCCAGTCAGAATACGAGTATTCTCCCAGACTGTGGTATAAACAATATTATTCACGAGTTATAATCAACCCCTACACATCAATATTAATGATAACCCATTATTATACGGTATGATTTCTAGATGTCACGTCCGCTCTCGACGCGGACTTCCATTCACATAGCCAAAAACAAGACAATAGATCTATGGCTAGATCAAAACATCAAGACATACAATTCTAAAAAGAACAGATGAAGCAGCTACCCTTTTTTCCTTCGCGGTTTACCTGAGTAGCGCACCTGCATTTAATATATCCGTGAATTGTCGCAATTTCTCAGAATCAAAGGTGAAAGTA
>NC_044055.1:18346374-18381374 GCF_902167405.1 Gadus morhua | reverse complement strand
CAACCAGCCGGCCCCATCTGGCCTGTTCGCATTTCTGGAGTTTAGTAAGAAAAAAATGAATCTATATATATCGTACAAGGGCATTCTTCAATTGCATTGCTTAAAAGAGACATAAATGTATGCTGTGCGGTTGTTATTGAAAGAAAAGAAAAAGACTTGCGCTACATAAAATTGTCCTTGGTTACTTACAGTAAAAAATGTCAAGTCATTTGAGCACATTTCTCTCCGTGCACTCTGGAGACTGTATTATGACCAAACCCTATTACCAGCGGCTAACAGCGAAGGCCTCCTGACTCTGTGAGGAAACGGTGGAAGGACCAAAGATCAAATCGGTCGGGAAAGCCCAACAGCAGCCACAGTAGTTACAGTGTGCCGACGCCAACCATTGGAACCATACTGCACATTATATAGCGGCGCCCACGCCTGTTGTTAACATCCCCCAAGTGTCCACTCCGTTCTGGGGCATTTTCCTTGTTTTTCTCTGTCTTATTTTCCCTGGAATAACCGATAGATTGCTCTGTGCTTGTGCTTTAATTGCCATGACATGGCTCATCAGGAGGGAGGAACTGATAGCCCAGCGTCTCCGGAGAACCAAGGAGCTCAGAAAGAGGCGTGATGGAAAATCGGTAGCAATTGTCTGGACTTATTTCCCAATTAAAAGGTAGAGCGCTTGCTTTTAATGGGTCCTCCTGTTAAAAGTACACATACGTGCCAGAAAGAAAAGAGTAGGGGGGGGGGGGGGGGGCTAGATAGAAAAAAATGAAATTAATATTTGGAAGTAGTAAGCAAGAAGTAGTTAGCGGATGGACTCTTTGTTATACATGGCAGTGTTTTCTAGTTTGAATGTTGCAGTACAGGGCATTTTGATGTCATCCAATTAGTGTATTTGTACGCTGGCATATCAATGAGGATATTGTTTTTGTGCCCTTTTTCCGCTGTTATGACTCAGGACCCAACACCTCTTTATTTGGATTATTAATTTGAAAAATGATTTACCTTCCTGAAGTCAGTTTCAATCGTCCCAATCAAGACGTGTCACACAATCTGCGCTGCCAAGTAGTAGGAGTCAGTTTACTGACCATGGGACTGTTATATCTCATCGCCTTGTGTTCGAGTAACACAGGGATGGATCTAGGCCTCTCTCTCTATATATATATATATATATATATATATATATATTAAAAACCAAGACTCAGAAAGGAGTACATCTATAAAAAGCCAGAGCAAAAATGGAAAAGAAACGCGGGGCCTGGAGGCATTTGGTAGGAAATAACAAGGGATTAGGCGGTAAGGGTAGCGCTCTGGAGGAGCGGGGTAGGGAGATAGGTACGGGCACCAACGTAGAGCTAATCAATAAACGCCCTATTGCTTTGACAAAGAGAGGTGATCGGCACGGCTGGTAGGAGGAGGAGGAGGAGGAGGAGAGAACGGAAAGGGGTAGGAAGTAAGGTCTGAAGACAAAGAGCTTGAGCGAGGCCTTCTGGGATTGTTTCCTGGAGGCACAGAAGCAGCAGTTCAAACAGATGCCCCCTCCCGTACCCGCTCTCAGAAGAGCGGTAAAGGTTATCCAGCCCCCAGTGGTACGCAGGTATTGGACTTGTTTCCCGGGTTCTGCCGCAAAAAAGGTGAGCTTTAACAGATATTCCTGTTCGTCGTCAGGAATATAATAACCGGCACAGAAATCCAGCGCGTTTCCCCCCGACAGACCAAGAGGACATTGTTTCGCGGCTTTTCGTTAACGGCGCTATGTTTGCAGTGAATCTTCGGTCATATTGTTTTTGGCTTGCATGTTTGTGTGTGTACAAAGAGAGAGAGAGAGATACAGAGAGTGTGTGTGTCATGCGATCGATTTTCATCAGGGCCATACTGTACCTGGAATCCAGCACCTTGCAGCCGTTGCCCTTTCAGTCACCGGTCGGTTGAACCTCCTGGGATTCGTCCTCCCGCGATGACACGGAGATCAGGAGCGATGCCGCTGCCACCGGGAGGGACGGGCCCTTCTCCATGGATGCTGCCATCCCCTGACCAAAAAGAAAATGAATAAATAAAAGACTTCAAAGTCTTCTTTGAAGTCCCTAGGTGGAGATCCCTCGGTTCCCAGGGAGATATCTATCCTTTCACCCCCCCACCCCTCATACTCTCTATTGTTAAACAATGCACACCGATGGAAAAAAAAGAGGTGAGCATCGCAGAATGCCAAAGAGAAAGATCAAAGCGTGCGAGGGGTTGGAGAATCGGCGCAGTTAACCGCTTTACAAACCCTACGACTGAAGGGATGATGGTGGATAGGTGCTGTGGGTTGAGCTCTGTTTATCACCCCCGGATGACGAGGATGGTAGGTGTTGAGCAAAGCCAGTCGAAAGTTGTACTCCTCGCGCACGCCTTTGTGAAGACACACAGGGCCCTGCAGGTGTTTTCTCTTAGGGGGGGATTTGGGGAACGCACCGAGCGCCCCGGGAAGTGAAAAACAATGTTGGATATCAAACTGAAATTATTATTATTTTTTCTCTCCGCCAATGGATTACGGCATGTGGCTGCACCTTGGTGTGTTATGTTATTACACCGGAAATTGCATTCAAGTATGGCAGTAAACTTCATTACCAATAGCACACTAATAAGTTAGCAATTTAGCATGGTGCATCAGGTTTATTAAAATGTCCCTGTGATGAATGTGCCCATTCATATGACAAAAGCAAATAAAGTACAGTTTATGCAACAAATAAATGAGTTGTGCCGAGCCAATATTAATCCACCATACATAAACTCCTGCAGCATCGAAACAAAAAAAAATCTCAATTTAAATTTAATGACTGCTTCCACAGAACTCAGCACTGGCAACTGGGCCCGGTGCCTGCACACCAATAACAATAATGCATTGCTTTATCAAATGCCCTTTTCGCAGTGTGTGTCAGTGTCAGTGTGTGTCAGTGTGTGTGTGTGTGCGTGTGTGTGTGTGTGTGTGTGTGTGTGTGTTTCTGTGTATTTGGGTGGGTGGGTGTGTGTGGTTGTGTTTGTCCCTGTCAACTTTCTATGTATTTATTTCCTTTTGTAATTATGGCTATTTCATAACCACAAGGATAAATGTCTGCAGACGTTCATGGCCAATGAAAAATGTTTTAAAACGTAAACGTATTTTTAAACTACTGTTTTCAAATTTGATGGATAGCGTTACACGTGTGAACGGAAACTTAATTCCCAATTCAAATTACAATCACTGCCTTTAAGGGCTGTGTTTTGTAATTTCATGCAATTTATGTATGCCTTACCAAAAATATACCCACAACGACTATTTGGCAGTAGTTTACTGAAACGTAGAAAAACACGACATTATGCCTTAATAGAGATACAATATCTAATAGAATATAGGGCAGGTACAACTTTATTTTGGAATCGTGAGGAAGACAATGAGTTGAAGGCAAATAGAATGGCTATTTGTAATTGGACTTGAGATATTTGAAAATTGCCTTGCTCTTTACATTGCTGGTACATGCTTTCTGCTTACTATTCAGAATGTAACTAATGAGGCTGATATGGCTTCTTATTCTAGCAGTCCAAGGTTCTTAGTTTATGAAGAAAACACAAACAATGTCCGATATACAATAAAGAAAACATTAAAAACTATTTCCGGCACTGATGGTTAGAAATTGACTACACCTTCCACAAACTCATCCTATCTTCTAATTGGATGCAAAGAGCCACACCCCCCCCCCCCCCCCCCCCCTAATCTCCCACCTAGACTTATGTTAAACCACAACCACTCCTCCATACTCCATACCATAAATTGCCATTCAAACCGATCTCTCAATTCATGAAATACCTTAAAGTAGTACTTTATAGGCTGATGTAATGATATCTTAACATGAGATTGGAACCCGATATCCTGATGAAAGCCCCATTGAAAATCTGTTCAATCCACTCAAAGTCTCTCTTTGAATTTCAAATCCAAGTCTGGCATCAAAGCAGCTTCCATTTAGTGTGAACCTGATCAGTGTCTCCTGATCAATTCACCCTGTAACAAACAAATATCATTCTTAAATGATTCTTCTGATCATTATTATACTTAGCTTACTTTTTATATGATGGTATTTACAGCCTCCATGAAACTATTTTAAAGACATGGTAATGAAGCCTAAACATATACAGTTATTAGGCCATGACTGTTTCCAAAGCATTAGCATAACTCTTGAAATTCAGAAATCCCTAAATTATGAGTCGTGGGTGTTAAGTGGCACATGAATCACTCAAAATCATTACATTGTGAAAAAAAACAAAGCATAACAAAACATTTACATGTACTTCACACTGAAAATCATTATGCACTGTGACTTTGCAAAAGAGCAGTGTGTCAGCAAGTGCGACTAACAAGAAGAGCAGGGACAGAAGGGGGGATATTATGGCTAGGGTTCCAGCATGACTGGAAAAAATACATAACAAATCATACATAATCACTTCTGCTGTTTTTACATAGTAGACAGGTCAAGTCTGAAAAACGAAAAATAAGACAAGATGTCTTCTCATTAAACACTATAACACTCCAAAGGCAGCGTCTTACGTAAGTATCTTTAAAAAAGGTGAAGGTGAAGGGGAACCTGCCAGCGTTTCTGTCTCTCTCACACTCTCTCTCTCGCTCTATCTATCTCTTCACCCTTCATTCAACCTTTAAGTGTATGGTAATGAGTGGCAATCAGGCGTCAGTGCTTGTGTTTTGCTCTAAAAGTCAGAGGGAAGAAAGGAAGTAGGTACTTACCGGCTACGACGTGGGGAAAAGGTGGGCTAATTCAAGGCCTTTGTTCAAAAAATCGGTCAATATCGACCCCTATTTAGAAAAGGTGTCAATTATAATGTTGATCATTAGTTTAGTGGCTGTTTATCATTTGATTTGAACGAATGCGACGCATAGCAATGAGCTCCAACGGAAAGAGTCGGTAACCACAGGGGGAGCTACTGGCTAAGTTGATTGTGTAGCTTTTGTGCATTTGTAACGGATGAAAACATCGACATGTTGTTCTTCATAAGTGTTTTGTTTTTATATTTTGAGAGACAAGCAAGGACATGTGTTGATCCAAAGATTGATAAGGTATGAGAACAATCGTGTATTTACCTGAAAAACTTCAGTGGAAGTCAGTTGGGCTTTCTTAAAAATCAATGCTGCTCGTAACTGCGACTTCAGGGACACACACGCACATACACACACACACACACATACGCACAAACACAACTACACACAAACCCATGCACTCACGCACACACACACACACACACACACACACACACACACACACACACACACACACACACAGAAATAAACCCACGCACACACACACACACATAGACACACACACAAAGACAGATACACTAAAACAAAAACAAACACACATACAGAAACTCAAACAAATTGGATACTCGATTATACACGCACACACACACACACACACACACACACACACACACACACACACACACACACACACACACACACACACACACACACACACACACACACAAACAGACACGTACACAACACACAAACCCATGCACACATGTTAAACAAGGACACACACATACAGACCAACAAAACAAATCTGATGCTCTAATACACACACACATACACAAACACATACACACACACACACACACACACACACACACACACACACACACACACACACAAACACACACACACATAGAAATAAACCCACGCACACACACTCACATAGACACACAAAAACAAACACACGCACACACACACAGACACACTAAAACAAAGACTCAAACACACATACAGACACACACAAATGAATTGGAAACTCAAATACACACACACACACACACACACACAGACACACACAGAAACATTTGTTGTGGTCCAATTGTAAACGAGCATATATTGAACAGGAGTTTAGCCCCTGCTAACCAGGAACTTAGGAAATGTAGACCACGATTATCCACAGTGGTGTGTTTGCCACGCCCACTCACTTCCCCTATCCAGCTTTGCCATCACACTGCTGTCTGCCTCTGGAAGCCCCAGCGGTGCCGCTCAACGAAACCCCCCTCTCCATCTTCACCTTCACCTGAAACCCATTTCTGACCTAGACTGACATCTTGAATGGGCATGTGAGATGTATATCTGCCATGCTGGCACTTCTCAGCATCCCAGCGGGTGGCTTCAGCAGACGCTCTGTAGCAAAAAACATTTCTTGAAGCAACAAAATGAAATCCGGCCACATTCACCGAGGTAATTTGGCTCACTATGGCGTGAGGCTATGTCATTGTCACATGTCACAGGAAGTGGCTTGCGGAGACAACCGGTTCTCAACACGCACACAGGATCTTGCCTTTGACAACAAACCGTTTGCGTCAGGCAAATTCAACCCACAACTCGGAGCAAGTCGTTGCTTGTCATCTGCCCTGTCTCGTCAAGCATAACAATCGTCTAAAAAAAGATAAAGGACAAACTGTCGGTATTAGCCAAGCTGATCTGCACAAATAACGCCTCCTCTTTCATGCTAAATGTCACAGCCAAGGCAAGTTCTACTTCCTCTTGCTATCCACCAATAACAACCACGATGGACACCGCAGTGTAACACACGTTATACGGGGTGGGGATCTGTCGGTAAAGCTATCCAGAAGTGATGCCTGGCTGACTGGCCATCCCATCTCCTTCCCAGTGTGCTCTCTTCTACACAGGAGGGTGCAGACGTCAGCAACATCAACCGTGTTTCTAATTACTGCTGAGTTTTCCTCGTCGGTGCAGAATTATTTGGGAGAATAAATGTGTTTAATGGTTTAGATTTTCTTCCTCCTTTAAAATTCTTCCTACACTTCTGCATCTTATTAATCGGGAGACAGCCCCACAGCATGGCACAAAACTAGTCACGAAAATAATTGAATTAATTATAACCATCTGAAATTGTATTGATAAATTTAGCTTGTAGCTGTTGATGTGCACTGTATTTCTTTTTTGGAATATGTCTTGTTTGGAATAACTTTTCAATAGGGTTTTGGTCCTTATTAAATAACAATAATTAGCTTATTTTCTTTATGAATAGTATACAATGGATACACAGTGTTCTGTAAGGACACTGGATCAACAACCTCAAAGTATTCTTACATCTTTCCCACTGCTTCATAATCTAGACACACTTTCTCACATGTCTCTTTCTCCATTTCCAACCCAATCCCTGACTGCACTCCATCTCAGAGTCTCATGTTGCTGTTATTCCTCCATCTATCTTCACTCAAGCAAAAACCATTTTTTTTCAAGGTAAAAAAATATTTCACAACTTTCTTCAATTATATATATGGTGCTTTTGAGTGACAGGGGGTGGGCATTGTGAGCAGGGAGAGGGCCTGCTGCTAGTGGATTTATCCTTCTCTCAGAGTAAGAAACAACATTTTGGCAGGCAGGCAGGACAGTTGTGTGTGTGTGTGTGTGTGTGTGTGTGTGTGTGTGTGTGTGTGCGTGCGTGCGTGTGTGAGAGAGTGAGTGTGTGTGTGTGCACTTGTGTGTGTGTACGTGTGTGTGTGTATGTGTGCAAGTGTGTGTGTGTGTGTGTGTGTGTATGTATATGTGTCTAACCTTTTGCATTTGAGTGTGTTTCGGTGTGTCTGCGTCCCTGTCTGCCCCATGTGCGCGTGCTGCGGTTGTGTGTTTGCCCACCAGCATGCATGCACGCCTGCAATCAAATGCATGGCCTGCACCACGTACCGCATTGACAGGGCTGTGGCCCTCCCCCTCACCCCAACCCCCCACGCCTCCCCCCCTCACCCCTTCGCCCCCGTGTGATTGGGGCCCTGTGGGGCAGGTGGGTTGCTATTAAACACAGGAGGAGGAAGAACAGGGAAAAGAGGAGGAAACTAATCCAGCGTAACAAAGCATGAGAGCCGCAGGAAACAAGCGGCATTAGCTGAGCACCACAGCACACAGGCCCGGGCACGGCTCAACGCCCTGGGAAGGTACCGAGGTGCACTGCTCCCTCCCTACGTTTCAATCGGGGAGCGGAACGGATTCTCTTGGCCGTATGAGAATTTACATAGAGAGATATGTGGATGGATACATACTTGCATCGGCCACCGTGGGGAAATTACCTTGTTGCAGCACTACGAGACTATCAAGAGAAAACAATAAGCTCAAAGTGGACAACAGAAACCCACTGCGTATTGAGTAAACATTATATACTCATTCTAAAGAGGAGCTAGGGATTCCAGAGAGCTAGGGGGTTAGAATAGTCAAATGAAGGGAAAGATGGGTATAAATTGGGCGAATGCAATGATAATAAACAAAAATTCAATGCGTCCTTGGATGCATTGCCTAGTGATGACATATCAATGCAATGTCTGCATTTATGAAAAGCTTTCCAATAAGTGTTTGGCAAAGTCAACATCAAAACATACTAACAAACTGAGATTGATGGGAAATTAAATACTGAAATATTTTTCGATGTAGGAATTATCTTAGCGGTAATCTTTATCAACAAAAAAAAAGGAGTAAATTAAAAAAGAGAAAAATAACCACCAACAGAATGTTGTTTGTTGCTGTTGTAACTTCACAGCCGTGATCAAAGAATACCTTTGAGCTTTTGAAAATGTTCTTATCAAGTTACTTATCAAGGGCCCTCAGCTCAGCAGGTGGCCATCTTGTAAGATAAACATGTTGTTGAAAAGTCACTTTAGAAAGCCTTCTCCTGCAACCTCTCTCGGAGATATGTTTTGATAAGTTTGATTTGTTGAAGGCCTGTGTGATGGAAATGAGGCGGGCGAGACTGCGTAGTAGTTAGGGGCTGACTCCCAGCTGAGAGGTAATGGCTTCGATCCCAGCATGTCCACAGCTTACCTGTAGGCACCTTCATGGATTCATGGCTCCCATGACTGGAACAAAAACTTGGCCCTGGCATATTTTGCCTAGACCGATCCATAACAATCTTGCAACCGTACACACATATCTTTCTGTGCACTATGAAAACGTGCTGTGCCAGGAGGTGTCTGTGTGTCTGCCGGCACCAGAAGAACCCTGCAACCAGCACCCAAGGGCTCTGGAGAATGCCCTGCAACAAACTTATCAGTCAGTTTGGCACGTTTGACCGCATCTGCCTGAAGGTCCTTTTTTTGGGACCGCATTTCTCCACCCTTTCAGCACCTGTTTTTTTTTAATTATGCACTCTTCCATGAAGGCACTGAGCCAAAGGAGAAGGCGTTTAGAGATGTGTTTGGTTCCAGCCCAGTTTCTATTAGGAAACAAGAACGATGGGCGGATCGACCTGTTTGATGGGTCGCAAAAAATGAAAGAAAAGATGAAAAAAGGGCATGAAGGTCCAACGGGTCTGCCAGATGGCCGGTCCATCCCTGGCCACCTTGAACTACAGTAAGCGGTTATTGGAAAAACACAGTTGAATAACTGAATAGTAAATATTCAATCATAAATAACAAGAGTGTTAAAGTAGTAGTTTGTATTGGGTGGTTTGTTGCACAGTGTCCCTAACAGTGTGTGTGTATAAACAAATGAACCTGCGTCATTTGGAGGTCATTAATCATTTAAAGCTTGCAAATGGCAATTAGTAAATGTTGATGAATGTTTAATGAATGTATCAATAAGAGATCATTAAGATAGAAGACTCCTCTGAGGGCCAAATAATGGAAATCAGGATATTGACAATCCGGCTTGCACACCTGGGCACCGAAGCGCACAGATGTGTATATGGATGATTCATTAAGTCAAAAAAGAAATAAATAAAGGCAACGTACAGCCTTCTATTCCAGGCCAACGCTGTTGTTGCCAACAAAGATTTGTTCCTGGTCTTCCAAGTCAGAGAGGCATACACAAGCACACCGCTAGTCCACAGAGGTTCCTATATAATGTGTGTTCCTTTTGTTTATGCCCTGTTTTATTTATTGAGCTGCTGGTGTAGTGAGTGCGTATCCTACCACATGCCTCCAGACCTGTAATTGACGTGAACGGGTGGAAAATGCACACTCATAAGCATTTTTTGCTGTATTTTGCAAGGTTGCCGTGAAAAAAGGACTAAATTGCGGTGATTCATGTGTTTCCATCCAAGCAAGGAGTTCGGAGGCTGTTTATTTCTCTAGGTATTTTTTTGGGGGGGTCCCCTGCTACAAAGTGATAGACGCAACTATAGCATTGTTTAGGGAAGAGGGAATTTACATATAAATTGAGAAGAGAAGGGAAGTGAGAAGGGGGGAATGGGGTGTGTGCGTGTGTGTGTTTGTGTGTGTGTATCGGGGGTGAGTTGGGGTGTAGAATGGAAAGGGGGGTGGACCTGACAATCCAGAGGCTGTTATTGTAGGACTGTGTGTGTGTGTGTGTGTGTGTGTGTGTGTGTGTGTGTGTGTGTGTGTGTGTGTGTGTGTGTGTGTGTGTGTGTGTGTGTGTGTGTGTGTGTGTGTGTGTGTGTGTCTTGGGCGTGGGGTGGTTGGCGGTTGTGATCTTGAGCAAGTCTTTGCAGAAAGGTTTTGGCGACTCCAATCTCCATAATGCAGCTGCTGGCCCGGCTGGTTCTGAGCTCTGTAGTCTCTTTGAGTCTGTCTTTGGGTGGGGGGCCGGGGGGGGGGCACGCAGAGCAGGGCATAAATAACTCTGAGACAAAAAGGTAGCGCGCGCATAATACGCCTTCACCTCAAATCCCGGGGAGATTAACCCTGGTCGCCTTTAAACCAAATCACACGGTCTACCTACCTCACTGTGGCACATGCACATAAGCCATATCATAAATATACAGATATCCAATGTGTTACTAGGGACTCACTTTATTGTTTTGTCTGTCACAGATGTATTTTATTTCTTTGGGTGATACTCTATATTGCCATGTCTGTGGTCCGTCTCCCAGGGACCACAGGGGGCCCTTACCCAACAGGTGTCCTGCATGGAGAGCACCGCAACTCCCCAATGTGGAAAATATGGCTGGTTCACAGCAGCACAGCGCCTCTGAAGACAAACAGTGTGCGGGGGGTGGGTTGAACCTATGGGTCGGCTGTATGCGCAAATGTGCTTATCGTAAGTCACTTTGGATAAAAGCGTCCGCTAAATGCCTTAAATGTAAATGTGCGAAAGTAGGGGTTATTGGTCTTTCTTAAATGAGATAATGATTTTAGATTGTAATGAGTGGATGAATAAATAAAGATGATAAATTGGATGACAAAAATGTGCATCTGAGAAGCATGGAAACAGATTATCCTGATTGGATCAACACAATCGCAGCTTGAATCGAATTACAGGGAACGAACAGATGTTGCAGAATGTTTCACTGCTACCACAACATCCAGACAACTAGGCTAAAAAGCAGCCACGGGTTGGTTTTAACTGGAACTGCCCTGGTTTACTGTACACTCGAAAGAGGGTCCCCTCTTGGGCCACAAGCAAGGTGAGAAGAGCCTCAAATGCATTTTGCACGAAGCCAAATAAATAAAACGTGTCTCCTTATTAGAGGCATATTAGCAGCAAATTGATTTTGCCCGAAATGAAAGGTCAAGATAAATAACTTGTGAGCCACAAGCTCTGCTATTTATTAGCCCACTGTCTGGGCAATCTAACAAATTGTGGCTCTCAGAGAGAGCAGAACAGATAGGACAGTGGCGAGGCTACCTCTGAAATGTCACTTCATAATGTCAAACCATGGATTATATGTCAGCGGCACACAAAATACCTTGTGATACCGCTCTGCCGCCTTCACATAAATTGGCCCTATTGACTACCAGCGTTGGAGGGAGACTTTTGTTGTTGTCTCAGAACGGCCATTATGCACAAACCCGGGAAGACATAGAACATGAATCAAGGTTGTGTATGAATCCCCTGCTTATGTCTACCGGTCCATAGGGTGTCAAGGGGTCGTACCAGGGAGAAAGCAGTGCTTCGATCTTCCGAAGAGAGGAGGGAGAGAAAAACAATTAAAGAAAACAGAGGTTCCTTTATCTTTTTTAAGGAACTGCAAAGAAGCAAGGGGTCGATGGCTCCGGTGTGTAACGTATTACACTCCTACTGAGAGGCGGGCTAATAAAGCACCAGGCTCGTTCGCGTTAACGCTGAACTGCCTGAACCCACAGTGTTGAATTATTTGTGAAGATAATCGGCAGGATTTACATTTTACAGTCTCTCATCCCTCACCTGTCCAAGCAGGAAAAATATTCCTCGTAAAATACAAATGTATTCGCCCCCTTAGGTTACACGAGTGGGAGGAGAGCTGCAGCCACATAGTGCTTTGCAGGCTTCCACCTTTGGTTTACCAATAATTACCATTGGATTTACCTTAAATGACTTACTCGCTATGCCAATCTCTAAATTGGGTTTTATGCATAAAGTAGCTTTCCCCCTGCAGCCTGGTGTCCCTTTCTGCTGCCTGATTACAATTTTGCATCTCACCGCTGCCCCCGCTGATGGATTTGCATAACAGGGGCAAATGAGAGTGAGCCAGAGAGAGAGAGAGCGAGAGTGTGCGAGAGAGACAGAGAGAGAGCGAGAGGAGAAAGATAGAGGGAGCATGCGAGGGAGAGGGAGTGCGAAGAGAGGGAGAGAGCAAGAGAGGGAGTGAGAGAGAGAGAAAGAGGAGAGAGAGAGAGAAAGAGGAGAGAGAGAGGGAGCGTGTGAAAGAGAGAGCCTGAGGGGGGAGAGGGAGAGAGAGAGCTAGCGGGAGAGGGAGAGGGTGAGAGTGTAAGAGCGAGAGAGAGGCTAGTGAAAGAGAGTGAGTGGGACGAGGGAAATGTGCTCTTGGCATGACTTGGCTGCTATCATTTGACCAATTGGATGGAGTTGTTATAGTAACCGCAGCAGCACCCCGCCTTCTGCCAATTGTGGTTTGCGGCTGATGATGACTTCATCGTTGGTCCAGAGAAGATGGTGGATGAGACTGTCTCCCTGCACTCTGCCCCCGAAGACGAAGAGCAGCGGGGGCCGGCAGAGCGGATGGACCCAAGCAGAGAGGGAGAGAGGATAAGGGGGAGGGAGAAACACAGAGAATCACACCTTTGGGACAGTCGATCTGAAAGCCTTCCGACTGCTTTGCAATAGACAAGCAATTAATAGGATAATTAGGCTTCCTGGGTGGGAGGATTCACGTGTGCTCCGTGTTTATTGTCTCTCTCTTTGTGTTCCGGATGTAAGGACAATCAGGCAATCACAACAAGATGGGGTTGTTTAGTCCTGCACTGTGCGCCGGCGGCAGGGATTTAGCTCCTCTTTCACCTGCTTCCCCTGCTTATACACCTGGGTGCATGCACATCCGCCCGCACGTGCACACGGACACACACACACAGCCACTTGCACACATGCAGACACACACACATGCAAGCGCGCACACACACACACACACACACACACACACACACACACACACACACACACACACACAAACGTGCACGCATGCACATGCCCGCCACACCAACAAATGACCAGGAAGGAACATACACATGCAAACCCACAAACACACACAGTCATGCAGACAACACAAACACTCCGACACACACAAAGTAACACAAACCATATGTGTGGCTATCTTTGCATGAATGCAACATGGATGCTGTGCTACTTGTCTGCTTAATGTGGGCTTAAAGCGGGGCCCAGCATGTATTGTGCTGATACAGATGTCCCCCTCCCTGTAATTGAAGATGATGAAGAGGCTGCCCGTGTGTAGGGATATTGCTGGTGGAAGACTTATGTATCAAAGTGACACAGGCTGGTTATGGATGGGCTTTCTTTATTATACCACCATCTGCAGATGTGAGGGTGTCTCACATGATGTTGTGTTGCAGCATGAATTACTGTACCGCGACACGCACAGCCAACCATTGTCTCACACACATTGTCTTCTGTGGGGAAACGATGGCACAGATTGAAAATGCATGCATCGATTTATGGTGTCGTAAATGTCTATTCTTTCATGATTAGATACCGAGCAGCGAGTAGGACGGTGGTACACCGTTATGTTTGCACTTTGTCCAAGCAGCAGCCATGACGGCCTGTTTGTGAAGCCCCAGAAGATAATACATGCAGTTCCTCTGATGCCCTGTAGGTGGCCTTCAGTGGGTGAAGGCAGAGAAACACCATTCAAGGTCCTTGGTAAAAACGTGATTTAATTATCCTTACGAGGCAAATAAATGTTTCAGTCATTTGGTTAGGATGTCAGTGGCTAGTTCATCTCCATGTTATGTATTTTTGAGAGGTCCCGTTTGACAGTTATATTTCATTAAAAAGTTATGCAGCCTTGAATATCAATGAGTTTTGGCGAACGACTACTGCAAAGCGGCCATTCATTTACCGCCCTAAATGTGCCAAATATGGATAGTTTTTACGCTGCTTTTACAGTTTATGGGCTCATCTTGCTCTTTTAAAACAGCCTCGCAAGGCTGAACAGGCGTGATTGTTTCTTCTGGCTTTCAGCATGGCTACATCCCCGGCCATTAAAGTAAATACTTAAACCAGATACCTGTGAGGCTCTAGGAAGGCCACATCTGGTTGTCTCCCCCCCCCTCCCAAGAGAGCTTATCCCTCCTGCAGCTCGGCAACCTTTCACCCAGGAAGTCTCATTAGCCCCACACACACACACACACACACACACACACACACACACACACACACACACACACACACACACACACAAGTGTCGCTCTTTAATGTAGAGAAATGCGGACGCACGGTTATGGAGATGAGGACAGTGGCACCCAGGGCCAGACCTCTGTGAGCCCTGGAATCCCAGTCAAGGTGCGGGCCTCGCGGTGCCACCCTGTCAGCAGTCACCCCCCGCTCCCGCTCCCGCTCTCACTCCGAACCGCATCATCAGAAAAGAAAGGATGTTTGGGTGCAATTCGATCGCATGCGTTGGAGATATTAGCTGAGCTGGGGGCACTCTTCTCTGCATGACTGCTGCATTCCCACCCTGCTAGCAAGGTGTTAGCAGTGGGGGGGGGGGGGGGGGGGGGGGGGATAGTATGTTGATGCTTTGGGCCCACAATTTATAGAACAGTGCAAAAATAGAGCAAAACAAATATATAACGCTGAGATGGTGTAATGTGACTCTATACAGAACGGATATGAGGGGGAAAAAAGGAAAAATAATATTGAAATACATTATATTGAGTGACAGTCCCCTATGAGTTTTGTTTTTATATTCTAATAATGTGTCTTGAAGTTGGGTTTGGAAATTACTTCCTGATTGTTTATTGACATCTTGGCAGCTGTCAAGTTATGGTATTGTGTAGTGATAACGTCTTTATTGTTTCCATCATTGAGTGGTGACAGTTGTGTTTTCAATCACAGAGGGAAAACATTGCAGTCTAGCAGTAAACTGCAGACTGTCAGGGGTAGATGGTCATTGGAGTTCACATTTGTTTTCTTTCAGTGCTTTGATATATGTTGTCTTTTTTCCGGCCGCGGATAGAAGATGTAAATTACTACTATGCGTATGGTGACCTAAGTATTTATTTTCAAAGTCTAGGAACAGGCTACCGTCCTTTGCATCTGCACTTTGCATCCGGAACATCCAACAAAAAAATGATGCATTTTTATACCAGCCTGAACATAACCTAATAAAGAAGGAGGCTCAATCCTCCACCACATCCATAATGTTCTGATGGAGCCTATAACCATGCATCAATAAAGTTCCTTCAACCAAGTTGAAGAATTTCCATTTTACCATTTGCCGAAAAACCAATTAGAGTGAGACTGTATTTGTTATACTTTTCCTTGTCTGGTCTTTTCTTTTTAAGTGTCAGCCAGGCAGAGGATGAATATTCATGACCGGCCTTTGTGTAGCCCATTAGTTTGCGTGTGTGTGTGTGTGTGTGTGTGTGTGTGTGTGTGTGTGTGTGTGTGTGTGTGTGTGTGTGTGTGTGTGTGTGTGTGTGTGTGTGTGTGTGTGGGTGTGCGCTTGTACATGGATGTGTGTAGGTGGACTCAGGCTTACAAATAAAAGGTGTCATTAAATAGAGCAGAGACACACACAAACAGACATGCCCCTGACTCCTCTCCCAGTAGTTGGACTATACCCACTGTAAGCACTTATGACAAGAGCCTTGATTAAAAACCTGATGAAACAGGAAAATGAGTTGTACTCTGGTAATATGAAGAACAGATGTCTACATGAAACTACTAATGACATTTAGATGAAAACAAGATGCTTGAAGCCAACCCCCACTCTTCATAAAATAAATCTATTAGATGTCCCATTGCCAACGTCTTTTCTAGTTTTAGCCATTGCCAACTATTAAGAAATATCTGGTAAGTCATTGAGATGCTCCTTGATACTGACATCTACTCTTAGCTGCGGCAATTCAGACAAGGACATATTTCCTCTTACCTTTCGACTTTTGACTCTGCAGTCATTAGCCTTATGCACTCTTTATCAACAATGGTTGAAAAAAGGAATCAAATATTGACAATGCAGAGAATTATCGTGTCATTAATGATCTTCACTGTTAATAAGCATGAATGAGTCTGATGCAATATTAATGCTATAGGATTTCCTTCAGCCTCAATTTGCAGAGAGCCAAAGAGCCTGTTAGTAGGGCCTCCTAATTATTTATTGGCCAAATTACAAAGAAAGACTTAGGGAATGAAGAATTTATGAGGGCTCGCTAAGTCTAAAGCATGCTAATGGCAAGATGTCATTTAGGCTTTAAAGACGTGTTTTACCTGTCTTTCAACCTAGCGGTAGCATGACGCGTGACTGTGATATAGTTATACACTCTATTAAAATAAAATGCAGAAGCACTTCTAAGAGAAACAGTTATTTAAAGGAATAAGCTTAATCAAATATATGGAATGTGTTATAATTTGTGGTTTGTGTTACCTGGAGTGCTCCACGGGTGATGTGCCCAGGCAGTCGCTTTTCTGAGCCAATTTCATCTCAATATCAAAATGGGTCCAGACAAGTTGATTTGTTGTCCTCTTAAAATTGAAATGAAAAAGTGCTCTGGCCAGCCATAATGTTCTACTTAATAAATCATTTTCAAAGTAATCCACGTGGCTCGGAGTCAGATTTACTGTGTGGCTTTTTAAATAAATAGTTTCACCAATCTCCCTGCTTTTAATGATGCTTTCTTCGAAATGTCTGGCAGAGAGGACCTGGGTGTTTGATGGGGTTCGATTCAGTAAACCTTGGCTTCTCCTAGTCACACTCACACGGGCACACAGGCGACAGAACACAAATTGACCTGCTGTCTCATTCTGTTTCCCATGTTTGTATGTTTTATGAAAGCCCTCGCTGTGATGCTTTGGTTGTCACTAATACAATCCTCTGGCAGAGAGCAGCCATTACCAGCAGTGTCTCTCACCCACCGGGAGGCACACTGAATGCTCCTGCATTGTTCAGTTCACCGAAAATAAATAAATAAAGACAAACCACACACACCACACCAACACTATTAAGGAGGTCTTTGTAACCAATTAAAAACAAACTTGTTTTTGCGCTTAATGACGCAGTGTCGTGGAATGACGACAGGTGTTGACAGGGCACGAGCAGTCAGACGTGAAAGAGAAAGTGCGACCACCGAAAACAAACTAAACAAAAGGAAGAGGCAGATTGACGATTGAATGGCGGGAGTGGGGAGGAGGGGAACGCGCGCTGACTTGTGATTGGAGGAGTGAAACCTGTTGATGTTTCCTGTTTGCCTTTTGACCCGCAGCACCACCACCGGTCGTATTCCCTTCACTTGACTTACGTGACGTTTTTTCTAAATGTCTCCCCCTCTCGCCTGGGTAATGTGCGGCCCTTAATCTGTGATCGCACCAGAAAGACGATCTGTGGCACAGACTCACCCACACACACACACACCCACCCACACACACACACACACACACACAGTCAGACACATATCACACACACACACACCCACACACACACCCACACACACACACACACACACAAACTCACACATCTGTCTCATTAAAATGTGTGGGTATGAGGGGCAAACGCACTGACCTTGCACTGTGTGATTGCATTAGCGTCTTTGTCAGCTCGGAGTGGGGGCCTGTTATTTATCTCTCCTCTCCTCGTCTCTTCTCTTTTTCTTCTCTCCCTGTTCGTCCCTCCCTTCTTCTCACTCACATGTTTTTCAGCCTTGACCTCTCAATCGCGAGGACAGTCAACCATGGCAAGAAGTATTCTTCTTTTCTCTTCTTCAGCTTCTTTTTCTTCTTCCTTTTAAAAAACATAATCTAATCATTAGTCGATCTTTTACTGGTGTCACACACACACACACACACACACACACACACACACACACACACACACACACACACACACACACACACACACACACACACACACACACACACACACACACACACACACACACAGACACCCACATTGACAGAGATGCATATGCACACGTTGACCTCGACACATCTGCAATTATGCTTATGGGGATCCTGCTTATCTTTCACTCGCCCCGGATCTCTCTCTCTCTTTCTTTCTCTTCTCAGTTCAACATGGACACGCATTCAAGCATAGGGCTCTAACATACAAAGACACACATTCACACGCATGAAACACAGCTAGACTGATGTGCGCACATGTGGTCCTGTAGGAGGGCAGAGAGCCAGCGGGGGTTAATACAATACACAGCTGGAAGTCTGGGAGAGAGAGGCAGAGGGAGGGAGAGAGGGAGAGAGAGAGAGAGAGAGAGAGATAGAAAAAGAGAGAGAGAGAGAGAGAGAGAGGAGTGCAGAGGGAGGGAGAGAGGGAGAGAGAGAGAGAGAGAGATAGAAAAAGAGAGAGAGAGGCAGAGGGAGAGAGTGAGAGAGAGATAGAAAGAGAGAGAGGGATACACCATAAGGCCACCACATCGCCTCAGAGCATAACCATATAATGAACTCCTCATTCCTTAACCATGAGGGATCGTCCCACTCGTGTTTACACATTTTGATTGGGATTGATTCATCTGTTGCCTCCGTGTTATACTCCGGTTACTCTTTAGACTCAATATTCAATCCTTAATTTGATGTCTGTGTTGATCGGGACCCGGAATCGAGTGTTTCAAATTCAACATTGAGCAGCGTGGGCTGCCTGGTGACGTTAAGACACCCCCTGCGGCAAAGCCATCATGCATTCATATATGCATGCAAACAAACATGAAAGTGTGTATATGCACATGCATGCACGTAGACAATCATTACACATAACCCCATCGGCACCTCTGAATGCACACAGGCACAGGGTGCACACACCAGCCGAAGTCACACAGCGTAGGCTACACATAAATAAGAGAAGCACTTAACACAAGGTACACAACCCGCACGTACGCACTGCCCTGTTAGCTCTCCCCCTCTCCCATCAGAGTGCCGAAAATAAAGATGTTGCATACGAAAGTGCATCTAAATTGTCAACCAAATTGCCCCCTTTAACAGCGCTATGTCCTGCGGGAAATTGACGGATGAAAGATTGGCTTGCAGGATATTAATACATTAAAGTAGACCTTGATATTAGTATTTCAATGTTATCGACTTTATGAATCCATTATGACTCTCTCCCTCTGTGTGTGCTAGTAGGAGCTGAGGGGTGCGGCAGGCGGGCACCGGGACTCTGGAGTGGCTGTGTATTTGTGTGTGTGTGTGTGTGTGTGTGTGTGTGTGTGTGTGTGTGTGTGAGTGTGTGTATTTTTGTGTGCTTTTGTATGCGTCTGGGTTTGTGTGTGTGTGTGTGTGTGTGTGCGTGTGTGTGTGCGCCTGTGTGTGTGCGTGTGTGTGTGTGTGCAAGTGAGCGTGTGTGTGTGTGTGTGCATATGGCCAAGATACTCAGCACTGTCAAGACAATGCAATTCATCCTCCTCCTCCCACCCAATGAGAAAGAATTACAGCCACTGCTCTATGCTTGCCGGTACACTTGTGTGTCTGCTCTTGTAAGGTGAGATTTACATGACAGTGAGTGGGATTTTAATGTGCAACTCTGTCATCAGGAGGGCCATTTGTTGCCGGGCGGATTTAGGCAGGCGGGGCTGTGTCGGTGAGGAAATGCAGTGAAATATTAGCATATTGTCCAGGGAACAAAAAGGCATAATGAATGCTTTGTTCTTTTCCTCCATCATTATGTGTTCAAAACCGATCAATACGGGGATGGCAAGAATGTAGATTGTTGTGTCATGGTGCTGTTAGAATTTTTAATGACCCTCTATTTATAGATGTTGTTTTTTTCTATTTAGATTGTTAATTTGACAACGTTAATGTGCACTCACGTATTCCCTAATTGTCCATTTTATCCAATCCGGAAAAAAACGTACAACCCGTCCACCAACCGTAGTGAATACACACAGTTATCGCAGCATGAGCCCAAAAGGAAAACCAACGTTTTAGATGAATTTAGTGTTGGACTGGTTGGAATAGTTCAGACTGATAAATCATGTTTCATACTTTGCAAGGGCTGCCAGGGAAACAAAAGAGATTCTGTTACCTGTCAGAACAATGGGTCTTGAACCTTTTGAAGCCAGGCCTGAAAGATCTGTGCCTAACAATGGAAATGTTATTTCAACAGGATGGCAGGCCAATGCAGTGGGGCCCGCTCGGCCCCCCACCTGAGCAACATATCCAGTAGTCCACCTGCCAGCACAATGAAAGAGCCCACACTGCTCGCAGTCATGGCCTGTGATCCCGCGGTCTACTGGGGGCTCTGTGACATGGGTCATAAAGGTCACGTTGAAACTTGAATCAAAGAAAAAAAGTACCAAAATCCTAAATCCCATTAAACCTTCTTGGATTTCTAGTATGTTAGGATTTCTTGGTTGTTGTTTTTTTCTAAACAACGTCTTAGAATATTCCTCGGTCTCTCCTCTCTCGCTGTGGGTCTGTGCACTAAGTATATTAGCGGTTTCTCGTCAACGTCGTATACGGGAAATACGGATGTTGGCATGAAAAAGCACTATCACTGCCCTTTTTGCTTTTCACTTAACAAACTAATAAAATAAGGTTGAGTTGCCAATGGGAGTGGTTAAGGGTCTAGGGACGCTTGCTGATGGTTGTCAACACTTAGGAGCCAGTTGGTGGACCTTAGGCATAAGTGGGGTCCCTCCAGTCCATTGACCATTACTTTACCATATTGTGTTTCATTCTATTCACAATAAATATCTTATAAACACCCTGGGGAATAATTCAGAAAGGGGCCCCGCCTGGTACCATGAGCCCCTGGAAGCCTTTTTGGGACTGTGGGCTCTGTCCTAGGATTATGGGCCCCGTCGGAGGTCCTCCTGGGGTGGTTTTTCAGGGAACCCGGACCCCGGTGCCTCTGGCGCCCATCCTGGGACCAGGAAAAGCCATCTACGATCCCCAATGCTCTGTCTGAGGCCCTGTCAGAGGACTCTGAGACACATACTGTCTAAAAAGCCGAGGCCCTAAACCCAAACATTCACCCTACAACCACCCGAATGTAATGATGTCAATTCGAAAATGTTGCAATGACGTGTAAAGTTTGCTTGAAGACAATGTCTTAGATTTGCAGCGGATAGAGCTGTTGGCGATCATATCTGCACATCCAGGTCCATGTCCTGCTAAGAAAGAGCTACATGGCAACCTCACACAAAGATGTACTTTTAGAAATGTTTCTATGTGTTTCTAAATGTAATTTTCTCCAGACGAAGATAATGTAGAGAAAAGAGAAAAGGAGAAAATCGACAGAGCAGAGCAGCAGAGATAAAACAAACCACTTTTTAATTTTCTTTAGCCATAGGCTTTCTTGAGTTTCCCTTCCTTCATCCTTTTCTTGATTTATTTTCTTGGTTTACGTGTTATTTTTCCACTCACCTTTATTCTTTCTCTTTCTCCATCTTTTTCACTCTCTTTGAACTCTTTTCTCATTCTCTCCATCTTTCTTTTCTCTGTTTTCCCATTTTATCCCCTTTTTCTCGATTTATTGATGTTCTCGTTGCTCTATATTTTCTCTCTCATTTTTAACAATCCCTCTTTTTCATTATATTCTACTCTTAATTCTTTTTCTATATCTTTTAATGTTATCGCCATCTTTTCAGATCGTTTATTCTGCCTTATTTTTCGAAATGTTCTAGTTTCTCTTTCCTTGATGTTCGACAACTACATACAATTAGCATAACATTCTTACATTTATAAAATTACATTTTTATGGACCCTGTGCTTGGCGGGATTTCCAACCCGGCTCCAGAACTGATAACAGCTCTCTCTGCTGCACCACTGAGACAATGTCTACTCTCTGGTCAGACATGATTATTACAATTCATTACATTAGCTTTTAAAGGAGAAAGCCATTGGTGGGACTTGAACCCAGGTCTCCAGAGTGGATATCCCACAGCTTCCTCCCCTGCATCCTCAAAAAGATGGTTATGAAATGGTCCAAGTTTACCCAGACCTGGTTCCAAAACATTGTCTTTGATGGGGTCTGGATTTTATAACCGACATTAATTCACATGACATTGATACATTTCTAGAATGACCCTTAAACCTTACCCTTAAACTCAGGGCCGTAGCACCAAATCCTGGGCCCCTACTATAGGTACTGATGGACCCCCTGCGCCAGATTGTTGACGGGGGGGGGGGGGGGGGGGGGGGGGGGGGGGAGGCGATTGTTGGCGGGGCGGGGGGGTAAATATGACAGGTAAGATAGTTTTTTTTTTTTTTTTTTGGTCATGGGCCCCCCCCTCTGCCTTGGGCCCCCCCACAACTGTCCCCTTTGTCCCCGCAGTCCGACGGCCCTGCTTAAACTACACCATAGAAGCGAGAACCAAACCTTTACCTGAACCCCAATAGAAAAACTTGCCCTACCAAATACTATAACACTATTGAATACACCAATTGTAAATTAAATGACCCACTTGGATTGAAATAATATATATTAGTAAGAATGCATCAAAAGCAGGAATTGTCAATTCATTAAAAAAAAATCTTGAACTGAAGTGAACCTTGAACGTGAACCTGCATTAGTCTGTCTCTTCTGCTAGCCTGTTATGTTGTCTCTGTGTACCACAGTGTCTGAACAACCGTTGTCAAAAGACTGCAGGGCATAGACCCAAGATAACAGGTTAGCAACAGTGACAGAAACATTCCGGAGGGACGCATTCAAGGTTCCTCACACTCTCTGTCATTCTGCCAATTCATAAAAAGAGAAAAAAATGTGCTCTTAGTGGCCCTCATTTATCAAACGAACGTAGAAATGAGCGCAAATCTGAACGCATGATTCATCTTACGATAGGACCCACGTGAGATTTACGAAACCTTCGTATCACACCAATCCCAGCGTACGAAGGATCTTGGTGTTGATAAATACGGCGGCTGAGATCGATCGTAATTAACGTAACACGCCCATATAAAAGCACGTCTTCAGAAGTCTCGCCCCTAACTTTTACGACATGGAGAAACGTCCAACGGTAAAATAGAGGAATTTTTCCGAGACCCAAATGGAGACGCTCGGGTCACTGGTGGATGCGAACCGTCTGGTTTTATTTGGTAGCCTAAAAGCTGGCATTAAAGGCCAGCAAAAGAATGCTATATGGAAGGAAATAACTGTTGCAGTGAATAGTGTTTCCAATGTTCGTCGGGCTACGGAAGAGGTTTGTTAATTAAATTAATTAAATAATAAATTAAATGTACAACTTCTGTTATCCAGCTTAAAACATTTCACATATATGCTATTGTTTGCATTCCGTTAAAGTTATTTAATTCCGAATAAGGTGAAGAAAAAATGGTCAGACATGAAGCTCAGCACCAAAAAACGTGTTGCGGCTGTGAAGCCGGCCAAGCAAGAAACGGGAGGAGGCCGGTGCAGTAACTCACCGAGATGACTCTGACCATGTAGTGCGCCCTGATGTAGACGATGCCCAACGTTGCTATTTTGGAAAATAAAAGAATCGTGTGTGCCCCCAGGCCATCGGGCTACCATGTTCAGGATTGACATTCTGGCATCGCAAATAATCGGAACATTAACTGAATGGTAGCTTTTGCGGTTGATGTACGCGTAATCATTAATAGATGGTTCATACGCACATGGGTACAATCAACCGCACCTAGCAATAGCATAAAAATCCCGTTTGATTCCAGTTTGCTGATCGTTATTATATGGGAATTTAATATAACGTTCGGAGAGGGACATTATAGCTGCCAAAACTGCTGGCATGGTTCGGCTAATACTTGGCTGGGAAATAGCAGACATGTCCCCGATCTCCCGCTGCAAGATCCCGGTGGCCAACAATCCCAAGGTAGAGCAAACCTGCACAGGTATTGCGTTTGATCGCCTAGTTTCTCGCCTTAACTGTGGCTCCAAAGCATTGCATAGCTCCATCAGGAGATGCCTTGGGAGACGAAAACGACTCAAGAGCCATATCGCCCTCCTTAAAAAAATCGGCGCGGTCTCGAAAAACTCTCTCGTCTGTGCGTTGAGGTCCTTAACAGAGCCAGATCTGCCATCGCTGAGACACGATCACCTATTTGGCAAAGCTACTGTTAATATAGACAGCTGAATAAACATTTCACCTGTCACATTCTAATTATTTTCATAGCAATACTGTTTTTAATTAGGCCTGACTTGATTGTAATTGTTTGAACGAATGGGCTAATTCCAATTTATTAGTAATTAATACAGATGTTGAACATGGGCTACTTGTGCTGCACTATTCATCATTGAAATACCCGTATGTTGCGCCAAAAAAACTTGGTAACCCTTCCTTTTACAGTCCCCTAATTACTAGGTATTTACCCGGTACATACATGGTAAATTATAGTGTATTACTGGGTAATTACCACTGGTAATAAGAAGGTAAATACAGAGGTAGTTACCCGGTAAATACATGGTAAATCATAGTGTATTACTGGGTAATTAACACTGGTAATAAGAAGGTAAATACAGAGGAATTATCCGGTAAATTATAGTGTATTACTGTGTAATTACCACTGGTAATAAGAAGGTAAATACAGAGGAATTACAGCTGATGTACCAAGTAAAACCTCCACTATTACCCATCAACTCAACTAAGTAGCGTGTAGTTGTAACTGTTTTAGGTTGGCAATAACTCCGATATTGTGTACTTCCTAGGAAATTAGGAAACCAATTCTTAGAAACACCTATTATCCAAGGTTTATGTTGGTAACAGCCCAAATTTAATGATGTACTATTTAGAAATTAGCATAGTACTTTCCAATAAAATACTTTTTCTTAGTTATTATTCATAGCTACACCCATTTAGAAAGGGTTTATTCAATTTACCACTATGGAATTACTTACCTGGTAACAACCTCTGCAGGAAGTTTTCCTCTAGTGTCATGGTACATCTTCTTCAATACTGGGTACGAAGCCGTTTGTTTCCATGGTATTACCAGGTTCTTACCATATCATTTATAATAAGATACATTCCATTGTCCATGCAGTCAACACAAACTTGTACCATGTACGTTCTGCGATGTTACCAAGTAAAACACGACAATTTACCCAGTAAGTAAGCTGAAACTGTACTGTAAAAGGAAGCCTCGTTTGTTTCCATTGTATTACCAGGTTCTTACCATATAATTTGTAATGCATTATTCCCTTTTCCATGCAGTCAACACAAACTTGTACCATGTACGTTCTGCGACGTTACCAAGTAAAACACGACAATTTACCCAGTAATTAAGCTGAAACTGTACTGTAAAAGGAAGCCTTGTTTGTTTCCATGGTATTACCAGGTTCTTACCATATAATTTGTAATACATTATTCCCTTTTCCATGCAGTCAGCACAAACTTGTACCATGTACGTTCTGCGACGTTACCAAGTAAAACACGACAATTTACCCAGTAATTAAGCTGAAACTGTACTGTAAAAGGAAGCCTTGTTTGTTTCCATGGTATTACCAGGTTCTTACCATATAATTTGTAATACATTATTCCCTTTTCCATGCAGTCAGCACAAACTTGTACCATGTACGTTCTGCGACGTTACCAAGTAAAACACGACAATTTACCCAGTAATTAAGCTGAAACTGTACTGTAAAAGGAAGCCTTGTTTGTTTCCATGGTATTACCAGGTTCTTACCATATAATTTGTAATACATTATTCCCTTTTCCAGGCAGTCAACACAAACTTGTACCATGTACGTTCTGCGACGTTACCAAGTAAAACACACCAATTTACCCAGTAATTAAGCTGAAACTGTACTGTAAAAGGAAGCCTCGTTTGTTTCCATGGTATTACCAGGTTCTTACCATATTATTTGTAATACATTATTCCCTTTTCCATGCAGTCAACACAAACTTGTACCATGTACGTTCTGCGACGTTACCAAGTAAAACACGACAATTTACCCAGTAATTAAGCTGAAACTGTACTGTAAAAGGAAGCCTAGTTTGTTTCCATGGTATTACCAGGTTCTTACCATATAATTTGTAATACATTATTCCCTTTTCCATGCAGTCAACACAAACTTGTACCATGTACGTTCTGCGACGTTACCAAGTAAAACACGACAATTTACTCAGTAAGTAAGCTGAAACTGTACTGTAAAAGGAAGCCTCGTTTGTTTCCATGGTATTACCAGGCTCTTACCATATAAGTTGTAACTGGTTATTCCCTTTTCCATGCAATCAACACAAACCATATATGTTCTGCAACATCGTTCACCAGTAGTTAAGCACTTTAATTGTTATAAAACCCCAAACCACTGTTGATGAAAGACATATTAAAATTAAACAAAATCAAAGGCTTATCTTTCAAACAATGCATATCTCACAAACAGGCACTGAACACTGAAGAAATCGGACAAACAAAAGAGCCGTCCACATCAACTCAATTTAAATGTTACTGATGGTGTTTTCATAAAACACATGACAGTGTTATGGCAAGTGACCACAAGGAAGACTGCTTCAACCTCTACAATTTGAATAAGTGGTGAATGCCATGCAGCAATCTGCCTATGGGAGCATCTTTGTGGTCGTTCGCAAACCAATGAGTCCACTCGATGAATGAGAGATGACTCTTTAGTGTCTTCTCTGTGAGGTATCCCTGCAGTCTCCACATCTGGGATTTGAAGGCTGACCAAGACCTGACCAGGTACCTCCAAATCTCCCCTTCAAGAATCAGAAGACAAGAAAATAAACATTAGGACTGTCAATTAATGAACATTTCTCAGAATCCCAGATGTGGAGACTGCAGGGATACCTCACAGAGAAGACACTAAAGAGTCATCTCTCATTCATCGAGTGGACTCATTGGTTTGCGAACGACCACGAAGATGCTCCCATAGGCAGATTGCTGCATGGCATTCACCACTTATTCAAATTGTAGAGGTTGGAGCAGTCTTCCTTGTGGTCACTTGCCATAACACTGTCATGTGTTTTATGAAAACACCATCAGTAACATTTAAATTGAGTTGATGTGGACGGCTCTTTTGTTTGTCCGATTTCTTCAGTGTTCAGTGCCTGTTTGTGAGATATGCATTGTTTGAAAGATAAGCCTTTGATTTTGTTTAATTTTAATATGTCTTTCATCAACAGTGGTTTGGGGTTTTATAACAACAATTAAAGTGCTTAACTACTGGTGAACGATGTTGCAGAACATATATGGTTTGTGTTGATTGCATGGAAAAGGGAATAACCAGTTACAACTTATATGGTAAGAGCCTGGTAATACCATGGAAACAAACGAGGCTTCCTTTTACAGTACAGTTTCAGCTTACTTACTGGGTAAATTGTCGTGTTTTACTTGGTAACGTCGCAGAACGTACATGGTACAAGTTTGTGTTGACTGCATGGAAAAGGGAATAATGTATTACAAATTATATGGTAAGAACCTGGTAATACCATGGAAACAAACGAGGCTTCCTTTTACAGTACAGTTTCAGCTTAATTACTGGGTAAATTGTCGTGTTTTACTTGGTAACGTCGCAGAACGTACATGGTACAAGTTTGTGTTGACTGCATGGAAAAGGGAATAATGTATTACAAATGATATGGTAAGAACCTGGTAATACCATGGAAACAAACAAGGCTTCCTTTTACAGTACAGTTTCAGCTTACTTACTGGGTAAATTGTCGTGTTTTACTTGGTAACGTCGCAGAACGTACATGGTACAAGTTTGAGTTGACTGCATGGAAAAGGGAATAATGTATTACAAATTATATGGTAAGAACCTGGTAATACCATGGAAACAAACAAGGCTTCCTTTTACAGTACAGTTTCAGCTTAATTACTGGGTAAATTGTCGTGTTTTACTTGGTAACGTCGCAGAACGTACATGGTACAAGTTTGTGTTGACTGCATGGAAAAGGGAATAATGTATTACAAATGATATGGTAAGAACCTGGTAATACCATGGAAACAAACAAGGCTTCCTTTTACAGTACAGTTTCAGCTTAATTACTGGGTAAATTGTCGTGTTTTACTTGGTAACGTCGCAGAACGTACATGGTACAAGTTTGTGTTGACTGCATGGAAAAGGGAATAATGTATTACAAATTATATGGTAAGAACCTGGTAATACCATGGAAACAAACGAGGCTTCCTTTTACAGTACACAGGGTTCGTACGGTCATGAAAAACCTGGAAAAGTCATGGAATTTTAAAATGGTTATTTCCAGGCCTGGAAAAGTGCTTAAAAAAAATAAAGTCCCAAACGTTTTGGAAAAGTCATGGAAAAATTTTTTATTCATATTTTCTTGTCGTTCATTTACGCTGAGTTTTAAATCATGAATATGCCTTTAAATTAAATACGCTCAAAGTAGGCTATAAACAGGCACGCGCTGAAACTAAAACATACGCAACTGAAACGTTTGTTGGCCATAGCAACAGTATCTGAGGGAAGCCAAAATTATTCAAAATGCCAGGGAAGTGTAGGTTCAACAATGCTTGGTTGCGAAATGAGAAATATATGTCATGGGTTTCATCCGACAAAGACCCGGGCCGAGCTAAATGTAGGTTATGTGGTGACAAAACGTTTGACATATCTAACATGGGAGAGGCGGCATTAACGAGCCATGCGAAAGGCGCTAAACACCAGAGCGCTGCTGCTAGCGGAGCAGCACCGGCTTTCTCACCACCACAGCCAAGGCAACTGCTACGGCAAACAGCACGTCTCTCTCTTTGGTCTACTGCGGAGGTAATGTGGGCACTGAAGGTGGCTAATTCGCATTATTCGTTTAAGTCATATGAAGTTGCTAGCCTGCTCTTTCAAAGAATGTTCCCCGATAGCCAGATAGCAACACAGTTTGCTTGTGGCGAAAGCAAATGCTCGTTCCTCTGCTCTTTCGGTCTCGCTCCCCACTTGACGTTGTCCGACGTAATGAAGCGAAAGGGCATACGTCATTCTCTTCGACGAAAGCCTGAATAGTTATTTACAGTCCAAACAGATGGATTTACATGTGAGGCTATGGGATGGCGCCGATGTTAAGACAAAATACATCGTGTTTTATAAAGCTGTTTAAATGTGAAATTGTTTTGGTTGATTACTGGTCAAAGAGTTAGTTGCCAACTGTTCTTTTACATTTTGCACTAGAAAAGGGAAATCAATGTTTGCACTAGCTGGATGCTTCTGCATACTAAAGCTCTTATTGATGTCAGTGCTGTGAATGCAACCAGTATATTTATAAATGTTCATTCTTTAAATCAAACTATTGTTTCTCAATTTTGTGTCATTTAATGTATACAGTATGCCTCCGAATTCCCATTGTTAGTTTTAATACTACATTTTATCACTTTTGCACGTTAACCGGGATTTCACAAAATGTTTGGTTATGGAAATTTGGTTTAAAGTCATGGACAAGTCATGGAAAAGTCATGGAAATCCATTGGTCCAAAAGTGTATGAACCCTGAGTACAGTTTCAGCTTAATTACTGGGTAAATTGTCGTGTTTTACTTGGTAACGTCGCAGAACGTACATGGTACAAGTTTGTGTTGACTGCATGGAAAAGGGAATAATGTATTACAAATTATATGTAAGAACCTGGTAATACCATGGAAACAAACGAGGCTTCCTTTTACAGTACAGTTTCAGCTTAATTACTGGGTAAATTGTCGTGTTTTACTTGGTAACGTCGCAGAACGTACATGGTACAAGTTTGTGTTGACTGCATGGAAAAGGGAATAATGTATTACAAATTATGTGGTAAGAACCTGGTAATACCATGGAAACAAACAAGGCTTCCTTTTACAGTACAGTTTCAGCTTAATTACTGGGTAAATTGGTGTGTTTTACTTGGTAACGTTGCAGAACGTACATGGTACAAGTTTGTGTTGACTGCATGGATAATGGAATGTATCTATTATAAATTATATGGTAAGAACCTGGTAATACCATGGAAACAAACGGGCTTTGTACCCAGTATTTAAGAAGATGTACCATAACACTAGAGGAAAACTGTTCCTGCAGAGGTTGTTACCAGGTAAGTAATTCCATAGTGGTAAATTGAATAAGCCCTTTCTAAATGGGTGTAGCTACGAATAATAACTAAGAAAAAGTATTTTATTGGAAAGTACTATGCTAATTTCTAGATAGTACATCATTAAACTTTGGCTGTTAAGAACATAAACCTTGGATAATAAGTGTTTCGAAGAATTGGTTGCCTAATTTCCTAGGAAGTACACAATATCGGAGTTATTACCAACCTAAAACAGTTACAACTACACGCTACTTAGTTGAGTTGATGGGTAATAGTGGAGGTTTTACTTAGTACTTCAGCTGTAATTCCTCTGTATTTACCTTCTTATTACCAGTGGTAATTACACAGTAATGCACTATAATTTACTGGATAATTCCTCTGTATTTACCTTCTTATTACCAGTGGTAATTACCCAGTAATACACTATGATTTACCATGTATTTGCCGGGTAACTACCTCTGTATTTACTTTCTTATTACCAGTGGTAATTACCCAGTAATACACTATGATTTACCATGTATGTACCGGGTAAATAGCTAGTAATTAGGGGACTGTAAAAGGAAGGGTTACCAAAAACTTGCGTACACGAGCTCAGACCTGACGTGAGATTTCATCGCAGCCTGCGCTCACGTTCAAATTGATAAATGCCAAGCTCAACGTTGAAATGAGCGTACGTCCATTTTACGCACGTTTTCTGTCGTACGCTCGTTTGATAAATGAGGGCCAGTATATTTAAAACATGTATTTATCATTATGAAGTATTTAATGAGGCCTTGATCCCTTGATCACATGCTCCATAAATATCTGTAAAAAAGCATCTCTGGCCATGCAAGTCCTTTTGATTAACAGATAGAACAACGCCTAAATAGCAGGCTAACTTAGCAGCAACAGTTAAGTGTTTAATGATGTGATGTGTTTGTAAGAAAATGGTAGTGGAAGTAACATTTAAAACTAGTGAGCTGCGGCCAGGGGTTCGCAAACTCCCAAACCTCAAGGCCCAAAAGAGAAATCGGTGTCTCCCTAAAGTACATCATACATTCAACATCACGGAAATGTGTTGAGTGTAATGTTACGTTTTTCACCACATCATTACAAACTTGCACTATAAACTTGAAAACCCGAGCAGTAAGCTGTACACGCACTAGCTCAGCTAGAGTTGGGAGTATATTAAGTACGCAGAACAGAACCAAATCTTAGCAAAAATCACTCTCATAATAACAATAAATGTATAATAACACTTTTAAATAAATAAATGATTGAGGTTAATGTGGTTGTATGTGTATGTAGTTAGCCTATGATTTAAGTAAAAAAATTGTAAATTAATTGCCAGCACTTATTGTATCTTTAGTTGATGCAATACAGTAATTAATATAGCCAACGTAGTGAAATATAAGGTAGGCCTACAAATTATATATGTGGAATCAATATATTATCATTGTCATGTTCTTTGGCCCGCTTTACAAGTGTCAGATGGAAGTGTAGTGAAAACAAGGAGGCCTCTGCTACACTTTTGTGATCAGATGCGCCAGATCGACAGATGCGCCAACACAGGTCTGACGTCCACACTTGAAACTTCAATGCAAGCTCTGTGGCCGGATCTGTGTTTGGATTGCTCTTGCCTGCCAAAATACTTCCTTTTAAAGTAAGTCTGCTGAAATGGCGCTGGGTGAAAGATAAGCCCTTATTTTGTTCTTGCTGTTGGAAATCGTAAAACATAGTCAAAAGCCTTTCCCATCAATTGTTGGTGAGGCGCTGGTTAATTCGTCAACGTTTAAAGGCTGGCCCAAGCAGGCAGGGGGGGGGAGCTCAGGTGCCGCACATAGCCTCTGAGCTGAAAAGATAGCGTAGCAAAAGAACGCTCTTCTATTTGAATAAGGAAAATGTCTTCACAGAGCAGCTTTATGCATTTTACCCTGCCAATTGGCGACTCAGTAGAAACAGATGAGCAACCCACTTCGGGTCACAACCCAAAGTTGGGGAGGAATGAAAAGAAATAACAATAGTGCTAATGTTGACATACATCCGTTTTTCCCTCTTTATTTAGAAATTGCAGATATTCTTTGTACATAGACAGCAATGTCTCACGTACTGGGTGTTCATTGATTGTCCCCTGTCCCGTTTTTAACCATCAGGAGGACATTTGATGGAGTACATTTTTGCATAAAGGTCACATTCGGACAGCCCTATCTAATACCGGATTGATCATTATCTTCATGGATGCTAGTCAAGAGTGGATATGCTGTGTTTGTTCCCTGTTTATCTCAAGTCTCTCAACATCAATGGATTTTTTGCTCGGCAGAGATGGGGGCCATTGGCAGGCCAATCATGGGAGCGTTTTCCACCGGACATTTGCATAAAAATACTAACAGGACACAGGAACACCTGTCTTATTTCATGTAGGTGTTTTTGTAAACATAAAGAGTGCATTGAACATTAATGGAAGACAGAGATGCAGAGACATAGAAAGAAGGGAGGGGGGTGAAGGGGCGGGGTAGAGAGACGGGGGGTAAGAAAATGATGCGTCTTGAAGTCTTAAACATCAAAGGAGCCTTTGTGCCGACATAGGAGAGGTTCTGGAGAGAGTTCCAGGAGGACTGGCATCTGTCTGCTAAACTCTCTTATCTACACTATCTAACTTATCTCCACTCCATGCAGACACCCACGGGCTGGTGATACTGACGGGTTGTTTATAAGCCCCTTAGGTCTATACTTAGAGACACTGATGGGTTTTTAAGAAGTCATTTTAAGTTGTTTAAATTTAAACTAAATATACTCTCCTACTGGTTTGGATGGGATGGTTTAATCAGTTAAGAAGTAAATATGTGGCAGTCAGTGGTGATAAATGATAAGACATTAACACCATTAACACCACACCAACACCACAAACTTAAATGCCCCTAATACATTTAAGACAACATAAGCTAAATAAAAGTACAGTACAACGTAAAAATGTAATAAAATGCCTGGGTCTCGGACCGGCGCTTTGTTGCGCGCCCGAGTTCGATGGTTTGATACGTTCACAAGCAACAGCTATAACACAATTAACACAAAACTTATCCCAGCTTTAGATTGTCTAATTTGGCCCCCAATAGTCACTTAGACACAAAGTAGACATACGATACCATTGTCTAGATAACAAAACATTACATCATATATCAATCATACTGTGCCAGATAGCAAGTTAGCAACCCATAGCTTTTGAAAGGTAGAATGCGGCATACTTGAAGCTTCTCAAATCAGACAGACATCCTGTGTGCTGAATGAAGATGGTGAGCGGTACATGAAAGGTTAGAGGGGGGGGGGGGGGGGGGGGGGGGGGGGGAATTTGGGAAGCTTTAGTGAAGATTCACAGCTGTCGTGGAAACATCATTGTCAATTAAAATGTATGGCACAGGACAATATAAGGTAGAAGGCAGTTGTGGACGGGATGTGGAATTAATCTCTCTAGATTAGTCAGAGTTGTGATGCATTTCCAGCACCTTTCAAACTGCTAGAAAATTATATTTAGTAAAAGTACTATACAAATAAAATAGTTATGAATAACATTTCTAGAATGTCGATATTTCTCTTGTGTAAACAGGGCAAGTGTGTGCGGGCCCAGAAGACAAATTTTGTTAATAGCTCATTTAAAAGCTTGCAGGGAAGACTCTGAATAACAAAAGCAAAGGTTGAAGTAGGGGAGGTGGAGGTAATTTGAAATGGATGAGATGTCTGCAAGTTGGTTTAAAATGACTCCCCTAATGTGGCCAAGACTCTCTGCCAAACATTTGATTGTTTTAGTGCAGTGGGAATAGTCGCAAAAATAAAAATCTGTCCAATCGTGGCATTTTTAAATCAATGAAGATAGCAGAGTGTCAGATTTGATAAGTGTTGAGGGCTGATGCATCTTTCAAACAAAGCCTAAAGAGACGTTCTGAAAATGAGGTGCTCAAATTGATAGAGTTGTACCAAGGATATAAACCCTCAGACAGACTTTTGTGATTGCTGGTATTTTCCATCTCAAACCGCATTTCTTCTCTTAGACAAAACAGGGGACCAAAGAGATTGAAACCGCCTGTCTATCTAGTTCATTTAAGCAAGCAGGGCCATAAGACTATTCAGGTCACACTTTCAGAAAAATGGCAATGTCTGTGGACCAACAATACTAAAAAGTTGCAATTATTATATGTATTAAGTAGGAGTTGTCGGCAAAGATTATATTGTTTATAGTTAAGTGTTTATGGCAGCAGAAAGGTACCTAGTGAGTCTGTTGCTCTTATCCAAACTTAACAGTTACATAAATAAGTTAGGTTAGTTATCCAAAATGTATGAAGTCGAATAATACCCCAGACCTGGCTTTATAGGCCCCCTAAAAAATATTTGTATGGTAGGCTTTAGCACGTTTTGTACCATAGCGTGCCAGCGCATTAGCAGGGTAGCATATTAGCATGCCAAAGCCAAAGCATGCCAGTGAGCATTAGCGTGTACGTATACGGTACTTACAAACTAATACTCGCTGGCATGCTGGTAGACGCAGTGTGGTCTGAGATGTGCATCAGTGCAAGTGCGACACCATCCCACCGAGATGCAACGACTAAACTTTTCATTAGGAAATTCACACTTGGAGTTCTGGCAAAAACCGAAGAAAACATATTTCTTATTCAGAAAGCACACCTCTGTAACGATTGGTGGAATCCTACCCCCCCCCGAACCTACACCAGTTGCC